>NW_007250696.1:684939-767925 GCF_000164805.1 Carlito syrichta
AAAAAAAAAAAAAAAAAAAAAGACTCAAATGTTACACAGGGATAACAGCGATTGTCTTCCATGTACATTTGCAAAGGGGTGGAATCAACCTAAGTGCCCATCAACTGTTAAGTGAATAAAGAAAATGTGGTATATTGTGTGTGTGTGTGTGTGTGTGTGTGTGTGTGTGTGTATGCGTGTGTGTGTATAATGTAATACTGCTCAGCTATAAAAAAGAATGAGATAATGTCTTTTGCAGCAACTTGAATGGATATGGAAGCTATTATTCTAAGAGAGCTAACTCAAGATTGGAAAACCAAATAACGCATGTCCTCATTTATAAGTAGCAACTAAGCTATGGATCTGCAGAGGCTTACAGTGTGGTATAATGAACATGGAACGCTCAGAAGGGGTAAGAGTGTGAGGGAGGTGAGAGATGAAAAATTATTTGTTGCATACAATGTTTAAAAAAAACTTGTACTCCTAAAGCTAACAAATAAAAAGAAAAACAACAGTGAGTGCCTTATTCATTGGTTTTAAGGATTCTGTAAAATATTGCTTATATAGCATTTTGCACTATGTCCAATAAATGTTTAATTATGTTAATATGTTAAAAATGTTTAATAAATGTTTACCATGTTACATTGACAACACTACTTTTAGCACATTTGGGAATTTTTCCCAAGGAGACACTGACTAAAAGCTGGACCAATGAACTAGGAGTTGATCTTGACATTGAAAAGACCCTCATGTGTATTCTATTGGCAGTATTTGCAGCACTATCACAGGAACCTAGTTTCCTGAGAGTCTCTTTCAGATGGGTGCTGCCATTCTCAGGTACTTGAGAGAGACCTTAGAACCTCTTGTAGGTTTTTTTGAAGCACATCGATTATGAAATACTATCAATTTTAATCTGATTTGTCTGGGGATAAATTCTGATTCTCATTATTCATGTGATAATAATAATAATAATAATAATAATAATAAAAGCACCTTTTCAGACACTGGTTAAGTGTTTGGTATGTGTTATGTACTTTAAAACTTTCACAACAGCCCTGTAGGGTAAATAAAGGTTATTGTCCTCACTTGCAGATATACAACCTAGATTCAAATCAGCTTGTGTACTTTGTCATCCATATCATAGACAGTAAGTGGCAAAGATGAGATTGAAGTACAGATATGTCTGACGCCAAAGCATGTGTTCTTTCTAGTGAGCCACACGGACTCGGCCCCCTCACCACATGGTTGCAACCTACCACATTCATCTCATCAGTTGGCATCCAATGGTGCATCAGTGTAACTTCTCTGTTAGAAGGTAGGAGTTCGAGAGGGAACAACGCATGATTTTTTATATATATATATATTTTTTTTTTTTTTTTTTTTTTTTGAGTTGGAATCTCACTCTGTCACCCAGACTGGAGTGCAGTGGCCGCTCCCGGCTACTGCAGCCTCGACCTGCTGGGCTCCGGTGATCCTTCCGCCTCAGCCTTCCAAGTAGCTGGAACTACAAGTGCGTGCTACCATGCCTGACTAATTTTTGACTTATTGTAGAGACTTATTGTAGACTAATTTTTGACTTATTGTAGAGATGAGGTCTCACCAAGTTGCCCAGGCAGGTCTCGAACCCGCGGGCTCAGGCAATCCACTCACCTCAGCCTCCTAAAGCAGGCTGAGCCACCGAGCCCGGCTACACATGATTCTTTAAGGATGCAATAGTTCAGAAAGGCAAGGCAAATGAAGAAATAGAACTTGTGAAAAGGGCCTGATAAATGTGTACATTGGGAGGGACTGGATTAGATAAGACACTGGCGGAGGTGATACCTTAGCTGAGTTCTGAGGGGTGAGTAGGCTTTAGCCAAGTGAATGGGTGGTGTGGGGTAGGGGATTCTGCCCTCGGGAAAAGGCACAGCATAGGGGAAGTTCTGCAGGAAAGAGACAGAGGGTAAGTTTGGGGGCCTGCAAACAGTTTAATACATTTGGGTACAGCAAGTCCTCAAATGATGTTTCATTCAATGTCACTTCAATAAAATGTTAATGAGAAGAAAAAAAGATAAGATTTCCAGCCAGGGCCACTATCTGTGTGGAGTTTTCACTCTCCCCACATCTGTGCGGATGTTCTCGAGGTACTCTGGTTTCCTTTCACATCCCAAAGATGTGCATGTTAGGTGAATTGTCATGTCTAACTTTTTCCTTGTGGGAGTGACTGTGGGTGTATGTAAGTGTGTCTTGTGATGCAATGGTGTTTTGTCCACGGTGGGTTCCTGCTCTGTGCCCTGAGCTGCCAGGATAGTCTCTGATCACTTGTGACCTTGATATGGAATAATCTGATAGAAAATAATCTTACTTGTTTGTATTAAGCTTTCTTGAATGTATATATAGCTCACATTCCTTTTGATGGTTAACTCTAGAGTTAACACAATTTTATTTCTAAATGAGTTGATGGGGCATAAAAACAAAGGTTAAGCCCAAAGAGATGCTTAGTATCATATTTGATTTTTAAAACTTAACTTAAAACTAATTTCATTCAAACTGATTTGTACATGTAGATAGAACCAATGTTGTAAAAAAGATAAATGGTGGCTGGATTGAAAATCATCTTCAGAATGTCATTATTTTCACATTATTATTTTTTTCTTTGAATTCCTATACTGGGATAGCAGGAAGTAGGCAAGGTTCAAGCAGATTTACAACAGCAGAAATGAGACAGGCTGATGTAGCGATTCAGAGCAGTGTTTCTCAAAGTGTGGTTTGAGGAACCCATATCATAAGTATTTGGGATGTTTATGCAGAAGTTTGCTGTTTTTGTGACCAGAAGTATGCCATACAAACTTAGCTTTTGTTTATATCAATTAGCTTATGGTAAAACAGATTTTGTTACACATAGTTTTATTTAAAGTATCAAGAACATATCAATAACATTTAGTGAGGACTTACTGTATATAAAGAGGAGAAAGTGGAGAGCCTGAAGCTTTGGGGTAAACTTAAGAAAGTTGACTTTATCATAATAGATATATATTTTTTCTCACTTTGTCACTCAGACAGGAGTGCAGTGGTGCGATCATAACTCACTGCAGCCTCAAACTCCTGGGCTCAGGTGATCCTCCAGCCTTGGATCCCTTAGCTGGGATTATAGGCATGAGCCACTCTGCCCGGACCATGGTAGATATTTATATTGATGCAACATAGAAATTAGTTTAGGGAATAAGAGAGGGACAAATGAGCTAGAAAGAGGTAACAGCCATGGATCAGGGAGGCCATGCTAGATGGAAAAGCAAAGGAAGGCCAGAGGAAGCTGACAATTTGAAGCAATGGCTCAGAAGACTCTGAACACACACCTTGCCAGACATCCCATTGCTCCTTGTGTCACATTCTGGTCAGTGGTGGAAGCAAACCTGTAGAATTCCTAATGGGACATTGTTCAAAGTTTTGTTATATTTATATATCCATCGATTCTTAACCAAGGACTTAGGACATAAGAACAGTCTCTAAACGCTATTTATTCAGAATATTCTCCACTAATTTTTCTGAAGATTTAATCTTTGCTAGAAACTGTGAAGTTGAGACCAGGTGAATTCCCGCCAGTGTGAATGAGGTCAGAACACCTGAGTCACATAAGATCCAGAAGGCAGGTAGCCAGTCAGGGCACCTTTGTGCTAGCCAGGGAGTCTTCACAAGAGCTGTACGAAGCATAATGTTTCCTTTTGAGGCATACCGCTTTTGTTTAAGGAGGACAACTCCTAGACAACTCATCTGAACTTTATAGAAAGGAGAGCAATGATGTTTGGCCATAAATGAAGAATTACTTTATGCTGCCATATCTCTAGGCAAAAAGGGGCAGCTTCACAATTGCTTTTTTCCAATAAAAACAGAACAAAACAAAAACTTCCCAAATTATTAGCTAAGGGGAACTCTGTGAATAAAACTTAAGTTTTTACTCAAAATAACTTGTTATTTTGCTCTGTTTGAGTTTCTGTACTTATAGAAGGTAGCAATCTGGAACATGGTTGACTTACCTACATTGGTGCACTTACATACATTGCACTTATATTGTGCCCAACACATTTCTAAGGGCTTTGTGTATTAACTCATTTAATGCTTCTACAATCTTATGAGGTGGGTATTATCATTATCATTGCCACCTACAGATGAAGAAACTGACACAGAGAAACAAACCCATGGTAAAACAGCTGCTTAATAGAGCTGAGTTTTGAGCCCAGAAAGTATGACTTCAGAGTTTATGATTGAAACCTGGAGTTCCCAAGATTTTATGTGAAATAGAAATACTAGGGAAATGTGTTAAGATGTAGAGTCCTAGGCCACACTTCTCAGAGACTAATTTAATTTAATTCGTCATGGAGGGGTCTGGGTATCTGCACTTTTAACATGTACCTTGTGTGCTTATGATATGGGGTTCCTCAAACCACACTTTGAGAAACACTGCTGTGAATCGCTGTATCAGCCTGTCTCATTTCTGCTGTTGTAAATCTGCTTGAACCCTGCCTACTTCCTGCTATCCCAGTATAGGAATTCAAAGAAAAAAAAAATAATGTGAAAATAATAACATTCTGAAGATGCTAATCAGTCCAACTATCATTTATCTATTTTACAACATTGGTTCTACCTACATGTACAAATCAGTTTGAATGAAATTAGTTTTAAGTCAAGTTTTAAAAATCATATATTATACAAAGCATCTCTTTGGGCTTAACCTTTGTTTTTATGCCCCATTGACTCATTTAGAAATAAAATTGTATTAACTCTAAGAGAAGACAAACCTCTGCACTTTTGTTACTGAATGCTTGCAATCAAAAAGTGACATTCTTTCATATTTCCAACATTGAGGTCAGAACTAATGTTTGTTGTGTTAATCACTTTATAATGGTCTTTTAGTGTATAAAGTTATGTCTTGAGGATATGACCTGACCTATGGCATCTTGCCGTTCATTCAAGAATGTTAGTGTTTCTTGTGAGTTTTACTATATTTCTTTTAACTCTCTGCCATAATTATTGCAGAATTCTGATAAAAACATGTGCTGTCAGAGTGCAGTAAATATTGAAGTCAATGCAAAAACGATCAGTTGAAAGGTGCTATTTGGAATCTAATTTTTCTATCTGAAATAAAAGAGGTATCTGTTTTTCAATGTTACTTTTATCTAAATTGGATATTCAGAAGGCACCTATTTGGGGTTAAAATTATAATTCACATCCACTTGATATAAAAATAGTTAAAATTTTTTTTAATCAGAAAGCCCTCACCAGTAACAATGTAACACTCCAAATTGACAAAGCTTCCAGACAGCCTCATCCTCTCCCTTAAGGCCAATAATGTCCTTTGGCTTATAAGGGAGTACAGCTTTGTTGGATCAATTGCTGCACCCTTCCCTAGCTGTAACTAAGAAAGATGGTGTGCAAGATGGGAGTTTTTGTTTGAGAAAGAGGGCGGGGGAGATGAGAGGATGAAGTTGGGTAGAAACTAGCGCAAAAATATATTAACTAGGCTACAGAGGCTCAGGATGCTATGTGCACCAATGGAGGCAGGAACTAGAAAGTGAGAAGGAGAAGGAAGAGTTTTTTGGTTTGTTTGATAAAAGACAGACTTGCAATTGGTACAAGTCTTTTGAGTTGATGGTCATATGTGAACACTAGCTAGTGTTCAGTTCCCATTACGTGTAAAGTTATGCCACTGCACTCCAGCTTGGGTCCCATCAGAATCAGACCCAAGCTCAAGAAAAGAATTCAAGTTGCAAAACCTACCAAAACACCATGCAGGCAATTAATGTTCATGTGTGTGTGTGAAATAGTGTATGGGCATTATAGGCATTATGGGAGCCAGCATCAGAACATCAGACCTTTGGAAGGGAAGAGATTTGATAGTGAAGTGTAAATTTTTTTCCATATCGTCCTTTAATTTTCCAGCGGACTCAAAATCCCATGTTTTAATCAATCTCCTGAGAAGCAACTTTTCTCTTATTGCCTTTCTCCTTGTGATTCTGTTCCAGAAAGTTCTGCATTTCTGGGCCTAAACATTGAGGAAGGACCACTCAGTTTCCCCTATTTTCTGAATTGAAACTTTGTACTCTCTGGTCAGCCTGGGTAGATCTAACCTAACTGTAAACTTTTAAAATAAAGACAGTTATTTTTATTTTCTCTTCTTTAGATTGAAGTATGCCATAACACTTTCTGAAAAGAAATAATTGACTTCTGCTTCTAGCCAAGATAGTGTAACTGAAACCAAGTTTATCTTTCCAGCTGAATCAATGAAGAAAAATCAGGAAAAATATCTGAAGCAAAGGTTATTAAGACATTGGAGATCAGGCAATATAGGACAGTGAAACCTGAGAAATGGACAGAAAACAAGGAGAGGGCTATAATTACCCCTATTTACATCCTTGATTGAGTTCTCAGGATGCTGAGCAGGGAGGAAGAACCCAGTTGGTGCCAGTGGAACCAGTGAGTTGGGATGGAACTGAGAGTCTGGAAAGACAAGACAGAGTTTTCAAGGCAGAGTTCTGAAGAGGAAAGAGCTACAGAGGAGAGAAGTCCAAAGACCTGCTGAGGGTCTTTAGTTTTTAAGCAGAATATTGATGGGAACGTGAATGCGAGAAAACTTCTTTTACCAATGGAAAGATTAGCGGAAAAAGTACCCATAGCTCACATAAGGCTAAAAATAATGCTTATTCTCATCAACCAGATAGAACTTATAATTCAAGTGGTATTGGGTAGAGTACTTAGAAACATATTGCCCAGTAGCGGAGAATATCACATCCTAGACTAAATGCTGCTCTTATATTACACAATGAATCTCCAAAGCATGGTTCAAATGTATCAAACTGTTTCCAAGTAATGTAACGGTTCCAAGTAATGTAACAGTACCTCCAAACACAACTCAAAAATATTTATGGGAATGCAAAAACATCCAGAACCCACTAAGGTAAAATTCAAAATGTCTGGCATTAGTTATAAAAGTACCAGGGGTCAGGTATGATGACTCACACCTGTAACTTTGGCATTTTGGGAGACCAAGGCAGGAGAATCACTTGATGCCAAAAAAAAAAAAAAAAAGTTAACCAGGGTTGGTAATGCACACATGTAGACCCAACTACTTGGGAGATTGAGATTGGAGGATTGCTTGAAATCCTAGATGAGCCTGTCTCAAAAGAAGCAAAATTCTGTTAAAAAACAAACAAACAAACAAAAAACAAGTATGCAAAGAAATGGGAAGATCTAACTCATCATGAGAAGTAAAATCTGTCAACTGACACCAAACCAGAACCAGCTTAGTTGTTAGAAATAGCAGACAAAGGCATTTTAACAGTTATTATTAATGGTATTATTCATGCAAAAGCAGGAGGAAAGATGTTAAGCAGAAACCTGGAATATAAAAAAGGTCCCAATTGACCTTGCAGAGCTGAAAACGATAATGTCTCAGGTGAAATACACACTTAGACACATTAAAAAAAAAAATTAGTAAACTGGAAGACATTGCAATGGAAAATATCCAAAATGAAACATAGAGACAAAAAGAATGAAAGAAAGAAAGAAACAGGGCTCAGTGAATTGTGGAACAACTTCAAGCAGCTGAAAATATGCATCATTTATGTATTAGAATGGCCAAAATTAAAAAGACTGAGTATACCAAATGTTGGCAGTTTTTTAAAAATCCAGATTATCTGACAATTACATTCCTAGGTATTTGCCCAAGAGAAATGCTGTCATATGTCCACACATACACTTTTTAATAAACATTCAAAGAAGCAGTATGCTGTAATAGTTTAAACTATAAACAATCCAAATGCCTATTAAAAGGTGAATGGATGGTATATTATCCATTTGTATGGTATATCTATGCAATGATCATTACTCACCAATAAAAAGAAATGAACTATTGATGTATGCTACATAAATAAATTTCAAAATAATTATTCTGAGTGAAAGAAACTAAACAACAAAGTACATACTGTGTGATTCCATTTATTTAAAATGCTAGATGATGCAAAGTAATTTACAGTGACAGAAAGTAGACCGTGGGTTAACTGGATCCAGGACAAGGGTAGGGGTGGCAGGTAAAAAAGGTAGCGAGATTAAAAAAAGGTTCAGGCCAGGCATGGGGCTGATGCCTGTAATCCCAGCACTTTAGGAGGCCAAGGTGAGAGGATTGCTTGGGCCCAGGAATTTGAGAGCAGCCTGGGTAACATAGTGAGAACTTGTCTCCACAAAAACATCAGGAAATTAGCCAGGCAGGGTATGTGGGCCTGCAGTCTCAGCTACTCAGGAGGCTGAGGTAGGAGGATCACCTGAGCCCAGTAAGTCAAGGCTGTGAGGAGCTGTGATGATGCCACTGCACTCCAGTCTGGGCAATAGAGTGAGACTCTGACTCAAAAAATAAAATAATAATTAAAAAAAGAGGCACAGTAAACTTTTGAGGTGACAAATATATTCAATATCTTGATTACGCTGATAATTTCATGGAGATATATACATATCAAAATAACAAATTATACACTTTATATGCCATTTATTGCATACCAATTATGCATGCAATAAAGCTATTTTAAAAAGAAAGGACTGTTTCTAAACTATGAACCATGTATCTCACAAAGAAGACTCTTGAATAACTTTAACAATAAAATAAAACCGGAAATGTTTTGTTCCACAATAACTGGTAAGAGAAGCTTTTCCTTTAAGTCAAGAACCCATTGCAATCTGAAACCTAAGCCTTGGGGAGCTGGGAAGGGGCTGAAGACACAGAATTTAGCCTATGCCACTTACTGAGGCAGTGCCCAGAAGACAGTTTCAGGGACTCATTGAGAGGGATAGTCATTAAATAAACATGCCAGAAAGGAGGAGACATAGACCAGAGAAGAAAAGGAGAGTGTTATCAACTCAAAAGAAATGGGTCAGGATGCCACATGGAAGGGCTAGAAGAGTCCCAGTGAGAGGAGGCCCAGGGGCCGAAACAGATTCAGCAATAGTCGAGAGAGGCAAATGCAAACCCAGGTCCGTGTGGAACCCTCTGGCAAACAACAATCGCCCCTTGGACTTCCTCTGGTCAATGTTTAATGTGCTCATCTGGTGTGAAGCAAAGCTGAGAAGCAACAGAAATGCACACAACAGTTATAAGGCATTACACAATCACCAAAAAATTATTTGCTGTTTAGGTTATAGCAATATCTATATAAAAACCTTTGAAAGTGTGGTGGAAGAGAAAAGTAATCTAACATCTATTTATTTAAAGATCAGTGAAAGAAGGTACTCAGAAAAGTGTAAGCTTTCTGGCCTACCACCAGGTCCCATCAAGGTATTTCCATTGGTCTGGGTTATGAAATAAAACAGCTTTTAATCTATATGCACTGTCTGGCACTTGGTAAAGGTGTGCAGTTGAGTGTAATAGAGATTTGTTAATCATGCTTTATATTTACATAGTATTTTCAAATTTATAGAATTTTTTCACATATATTCTACCTTGCTTGGGAATAGTGATTCCATTTTTTTAATCAGAGTGATTATTACACCAATAAAGATTAAGGTTGGGCCGGGTTCAGTGACTCAGTCTGTAATCCTAGCACTTTGGGAGGCCGTGGTGAGTGGATTGCCTGAGTCCATGGACCTCGTCTCTACAATAAATCAAAAACTAGCTGGGCATGGTAGCGCGCGCCTGTAGTTCTGGCTACTTG
Source organism: Carlito syrichta (assembly GCF_000164805.1). Taxonomy (NCBI): domain Eukaryota; kingdom Metazoa; phylum Chordata; class Mammalia; order Primates; family Tarsiidae; genus Carlito; species Carlito syrichta. The sequence continues at coordinate 694,593 of NW_007250696.1, forward strand.
GAAGGCTGAGGCAGAAGGATCGCCAGAGCCCACAGGTCGATACTGGGGCTCTGAGTGTGCCACTGCACTTCAGCCTGGGCAATGGAGTGAGACTCTAACTAAAAAAAAATTCCATCACCAAGCTGGAACAACTCAAAAATGTATACATCTAATAAGATAGCCTGGCAATGGATAAAACGAACATTCTAGAATGATATTTGCTTGCAGTACTGACTTGAAAAGGAAAGAAGAAAAGTAAAGAAAGTAAAAAGAAAGAAAAAAAGATTAAGGTTATTTATTTATTTATTTATTTAGTTTTTGAGTTGGAGTCTCACTCTGTTGCCCAGACTGGAGTGCAGTGGCTGCTCCCAGCCACCGCAGCCTCGACCTGCTGTGCTCCGGCTATCCTTCTGCCTCAGGCTTCCGAGTAGCCGGAATTACAGGCACGCGCTACCATGCCCGGCTAATTTTTTGATTTATTGTAGAGATGCGGTCTCGCCTGCCTAGGCGGGTCTCGAACCCGTGGGCTCAGGCAATCCACTCACCTCAGCCTCCCAAAGGCACGGGATTACAGGCTGAGTCACTGAGCCCGGCAGGTTATTTATTTATACCAACTAATTTATGAAGTAAATTCTATGGTAGGCGGAATAAAAAGAGATTCATTGTGGGTCATTGTTTTGTCTATAAGTCCTCAAACATAACTTTTAAGTAAGGAACTTAAGAAAAAATTAAGTTTGCATTGTCTAGTATGATAGCCACTAGCCACAAGTTTGTTTTAAAATTTAAATTGATTACAATTAAATAAAATGGACAATCCAATTTATCAGTCACAGCACCCATATTTCAAATGCTCTCTACTGCTCAGGGCTACCATACTGGATAGCGCTGATATAGAACATTTCCTTCATTACAGAAAGTTCTATTGGACAGTGGTGACCTAGACAAATCTCCTCTCATTTTTAGTGGCTAAAAACATATTTTTAAATTGTGTTTTATTTTAGGTTTGGAGAATTTGAGACCCAGAAAGGTTAAATGCATTACACAACGTCACACTAGAAGAATCTGGAAACAGCTCAAATCTTCTGACTTCTATAAGAGTGATCATTTCAGCACCTCACACCACTAAAATATTACTTTTATGTCCGTGCTTGAATAAGATAAGGTTGGATACTACAGACTGGCAAGTAATCAAACATTCATTTAGGTTTTTATTTGTATTTTACACTTATATTTGAAGTTAAGCATAGTTAAAGTCTGGAAACTTTTCTTCTAACAAAATAATGATGTCACACCATAACAAACATGATCCAGAGGGGCTTGGAAGTTTTCCAGTTTTTCTGCTCTATCCCTTTATGCAAGTCCTTGTTCAAGTTACTCTACTCCATGCTGGGACCAGACAGTTTGTTTTTAAGTTAACAGAAAAACAGGCAAAGCTACCCCCTCTTAAAATATCCCCAGAGCACCAGGTGGTAAAGGGCTCAGATTTTCAAAGGTTGCTCAGCAGGGCTTTGAAAATTAGAGAGCCCAGATGAGATGTGGAGGAAGCATGCAATTACACTTGAGAAGGTGCAACATTTCAGCTGGGTGAATTCTTGATGAGACAGCAAAGTGAGTTATTAAACAGTCGACTGTCAATAAAGCTGAGACCCAGATTTGTTGTGGATCATCTGTAATGCCAACAATTTAACCATCTCCCAAGACCATGAGTGGGTCCTTGGTGAACCCTTGGACCTGCTTTTATTACAGGCTTACAACTCCTATTTTTCTGAAAACAGAGAAAGGAGTATATTGCTGATGAAGTGCAAACGTTTCTTACAAAAATCTTGCAGGGTCATTTAGGAAGGTCAATGCTTTATAACCTCTTTAGTGGCCTCAAAGAAAAATGATCACTTCCACATTTGAATTTTGGTAAAGTTGTTTTTCCTGGATCTTTGTTACATTTCATCCAGCTTTTGGCAGAGATGGCCTTCCTGGACCCCGCTGGCTGATGAGTTACATCTTCCACGGGACAGCAACTCTCTCACGAAATCTGGGAGAGAAGCCTATTTTTGTTACCAGACGCTGGAGGATGCGTGACATGTCATTAACCTTCAAAACTGGCTCTGCACAAGAGTATTGTCAACAGATGGTGACTCTGATCCCCCACCCTCCGCCTTCCTTTTCTATCCCCAGGATAACTTCTGGCGCAGAAAGCTCACTGGTTTCAAAGGGAAATTCATGAGTGACACAGACATTGTGGAATGTAGAATGAAGACTGGAACAAGGTTTCTTATACTTATGGTTGTGGACTATAGGAATTAAATGAGCAGGATAAATCATCAATAGTGTTTATATGCAAAGACACGCCTACCTGTGATGAAATGAACATTTATGCTGAGAGGTGGGCATCAGGGAAGGGTATTGTCTGGGCAGTGGATGGAAGAGCTCAGAGCCAGCATTGGACGTACAACTTAGGTCTAACCATTTAACTTTCAGAAGCTCTCACTTAGCCTTTTTAGTTTAATCAGTGGAAGTAAGGAGTAATTAGGGCACTTTTAAAAAAATCAGCTATCTAAAAAAAAATGTATCCTTGAAAAGAGGAAATTAGATTATTCGTTTAGCAAATATTTATAGGGTGCTTACAATATACCAAACACTATGCTAGGCTCTTGGGATAAAACAAGAGACAAACCAAAGTGCCTGTCAGAAGGAGGCAGTTGAATAATAGAATGATTATAGTACAGTTTCTAACAGCTTCCTATGGAAAAACTATAAAGAGAGACATCTATAATCTAGGATGCAGAGATGCCATGGGGTATAGTTTCCAGGTCATGAAGAGTCACATAGTCAAGGTACCACAGCTTCCTAGAACATCCATTTTATTTGATCGGAAGTGTAAGCTGCATATCTGAAAATAAAACAGACATTAAAAATTAAAAATAAATTTTTAAATAAATGTCTTGTATTTAGCCCAGGTTTAAATAAATGTCTTGTATTTAGCCCAGGTTTACCTGGTTCATTGACCTTTCTCCTAATGACGATTTCTAAGGAAAAGTTAGAACACAATTATGGACTTTTTGAATAGGAGTCACTTAAGCCTAATAAGCCCTTTCTGTTCCTTTTTGTCCTTAGTGCTAGAGGAATCAGAATCATGCTATTTTATATCTACATGGTACCATATGGTTTATAAGAGGCATTCTGTGAGTTCACCTCACAGTAAATATGTGTACTATCCCTACTCTGCTGATAAGGACAGTGAAGTTCTGCAAGATTAATCCACTTTGGTGAGTTGTTCAAAGTCACAGAGCTGGAAAGTGGCAGAATTAGACTTCATCTTGTTTTCTGACACTAAATCCATAATTCTTTCCCTATGTCGTTTTGCCTCTTTTTCCGATGATGAAAAATTATAGCTTTTTGGTAGCTCTTATCCATTTTCTTGCTATCTTGTTGGAAATGGAGAAGAGAAGGGAGGAAGGTAGACTTGGGGAGATGCTGATGACGATGTTCCTGACAGACTGGGTGAGCCAGAATGTTCTGCTTGATATCTGAGAAGTCTTAGGGAAAAGAGCATGGGGTTTTATGGAGGGGAAACTTGGCTAAGTAGGGAGCAGAGTGGCAACAATCTAGGGATCTGCTTGTTGTTAGATTTGGGGTCTTTGGCCTGGAGCCCCTGACGTAAATTATATTCCATGTTCTCCACTGATGCCTCTTGAACTTGGACTTACTGGTTTGACTTTTCCATCCATCAAAATCAAATAAGCTATCACTGCTGAAATTTTGAAAAGATATACTATCAGGAAAATGTTTACTATTCCCTATCTTCAATTAGGCAATCTAGAAATGCCATAGACAGCATTGATTCTTATTGAAAAATGTGGGGCTAGGTCACGTATTACTTAGCAATGCTAAATTTCTGAATTATATATATATATATATATTACATATAACTTCTGCCATCAGACTAAACAAGGCATTTGCTTATAATTGCAGATTTTGATAAAATCATACACTGTGTTTCAAGGTTTAAAAATTAAATGACTGACAGAATTGGTGAACTAAAGGAAGCCACAGTCTCCCTGCCAATTGTTCTTGGCAGGAAATGGATGACTCATTCTGAACATGTGCTTTCATTGCTGGGACAATGGGGCACAATGAAAATGCTCAACTTATTGAATAGGGTGGACATTTTTGTCATCCAGTTTGTAAGGGAATGATGAAATACGACTAGAGACTAGTAAGAACCCCAAAGTAACCCATGCTTTTGTGTATGAAAATAGAGGATCAACACTAAGAAATAGACATAGACTGTCTCAAAATACCGGATTCATTAGGTTCCAAAATAAACGGTGTATGATAGATCTCAGGAAAGTAGAGGTGAAGAAATTCTAGAAGCTAGAAAGGAAACATAATACTGCTAATGGGCAACGATTTATTATCAAGAGGGAGAGAATAGGATGAGTTGCTGGGGAAGAAGAAAAGTATATTTTTGTTGCAGGAGAATGGGGACATTTCTGAAATCCTTCTCAATAGGACTCTGATAGGTGTCATCCTCTCTCTGGTATCTCATCCTCTAAAAATATCTAATGAATAGAGAAAAAGATATTCACTTGGTTTAATGTTCATGAATTGGTCCAGAATTACTGAAAACTTGAAAGCACTGGGAGGCATGTGTGGGGGCAGGAGTATATAAAAAATTTTGTGCCTTCTATGCTCAATAATACTACAAAACTAAAACTAATCTGAAACATAAAGTCTATTTTTAAAAAAAAAGACTAGGAATTGTTGACAAAATATCAATGATCCAACAATCTGGTTTCACCTGGGGACATGATTTGAAGCTCAGTTTTTATCCCTAACTGGCTCTGTAACCTTTTGCCTTTTGGGGCCTCTGTTTCTGGGTCTACTAATGAGAAATTTCTCTAGATTATCTCCAAGGTCTTTTCTACTGGAAAATGCTGTGATTCGTGTGAGGAAAAATAAATATCTGTGTACACACAACAGTTCCAGAGGAAAGCAGGGTTTGGTCAACAGATAATACCTTGAGTCATTTTTTGCCATTTCCCCAGGGAAATCGACACTCTGTTATTATAGATTTGCAGTAACAGGTGTGTTGCTGGGAGTAAATAATTATTGTGAGTGGGGAAAGAGGACATTTTATGAGGCAGAGAGAATTACTCATGAAGGTTGTGCTAGGGATTACTTTTCACTCTAATCTTAGCCATATTGCCCACAGGGAGTTTCTAGATTTTCTCATTCTTTCTGCAGTCCAGAAAACATTTGCTCACTTGGGGACCCCCTTTATAAAAAGAGTGCTGCCGAAGTCCAGAATTCAGAACTGTGAAAGGAAATGACAAGAGGTGGTTAACAGGGTCCTACACTTTGTTGTACAACATGTGGACTTCGTGTATCCTCCTACAGTCTGCAAGAAAGCAGACAGAGGATGCCCTCCAAGTAAGATATGCCTCCCTTTTCCTGCATACACCCTGATGAAAACAACAGTGAATATTGGAAGAAAATGATGCAGCACAATGTAACACCAAAGCAAAAGGAGACTTAGTACACAAATCCTTGCAGCCATCTTGGGCTGCCTCTAAATATTCTCCCAATTCATTCTCTCAAACATTGGAGCATCTGTTTGTGAGCCAGCAGAGCTTTTCATTCAGAATCATGACACTCTGCAGGCAGCTACACAGAAGAAAAATCTTTTATCTCAGCTTTCAAAAAGCTCCATTAGGCAGATTCTTTTTCTTCTTTTCAGAACAGACCCCTGCTTATTTTGGAGGAGGTATGTTCTTGACAAGTGCTCTTCCCAAATGCACTGCATTGTAATTCAACCCCTGTAACTTGACCAGCTCTTTGACATTATCAGATTGGAGCGAGGAGCCCTGCTGCCAAGGCTCTTGGCTGCAAAGGTGAATGTTGAGTGCAAAGCCTGCTGCACGCCTCTCAGCAGGGTCTCACCTCCCGATGGCTCAGCCCAATTTGTATGTTAGAGCTGCATGTCGAGACCTACCTGGTGACACAAGAAACAGATGTTTGTATCTTGACTCAATTCTCCAAGGTTTCAGAATGTATGAATATTTGTTGTATTTATCTCACATTTTCTGGGATAGTTTTGATTCCAGATTGTTTTTCTGGGTTTTTCATACTGAAAATGTACTTTTTTTTTTTTTTTTTTTTTGAGATCACTGGTTTTCAAACTTCAGTGTGCATTAAAATCAACAAAAGGTGTTTATTAAAAATGAAGATTCACATTCTTTTCTCCCAGAGGTTCTGATTCAAAAGAGGTGAGGGTAAACCTTTTAACGGATGTTTAAACCTTTTTGTTGAGTTGACGCGTACTCACAGTAAAGTGCTCTCACCTTAAATGTGCTGCTCAGTGAATCTTATGTGTCCATCTATGTAACTGCCATCCATATAAAGTTGTAGAACATTTCCAATATTCCAGAATATTTGCTTGTGCCCCTTCCCAGGCCATGCCTACCCCACTCTGTGCAAGGATAACCTTTCCAATGATTCCAAGATGTCTGCATTTTTTAACCAGTTGCCCAAGTGATACGGATGCAGATGCTTTTCTTCACTTTTTGAAAATCCACAGATTTAGTACCACATCAGGAAAAACTCACCTGCAAGTTGTGAGGCTGAAACTAGCAGCCTCTAAACTTACTCTTGTCAAAGTAACTTGCTTGTGAGATTTGGGAACCCCCCCAAGCCCAGGGTGACTGGCAGCCACCAGAAGATGTCTGGAATGTGTCTGATGAGAAAGGCAACTGTAGTTCCATTCAAGTGGATTGCAACTTGTATGTAGTGATGCTAGAATGTTCAGTAATGCCTGTGAAAACAATCTTGAGATCAGGAAGTTTTAGTGTACGTTAAGCACTACCACCCAGGTGAAGGGTATTTTGAGTCCACAAAACCTATCCTAGTTTTTAAGCTAGAAACATGGTAACAGTTAACGTTCTTTGAGCATCCCAATTTATTCTGATAGAAACTCTTATTAATATAGTCTTTGCTCCCAGAAAACCAATATCAATTCTTTGGATAGGAATATAATAATGCTGAACATTTACTGAATGCTTCCTATTGTCATTGTCTTTGGTGTTTTAAATGGGCTGTCTTTCTTTTCTTTCATCCCCACATTCAGAAGAGTGAACTAAGCACTAGAGCACTTTCTCAAGGTCACTAGAGGTAATAGATGAGATTTGAACTCACTCTTAGTCTTACCCACATCTTAATCTCTTAGCTTCTGTGCTGAACTATTTCCCTAGAGAAATGCAATTTATTTATTTCTTGGCTTGGTGGAGCTCTCTTGAAATTATGCAGCTTCCTTTTTTTTTTTTTTTTTTTTTAAGTTTCATAGTATATTCTTTTTCTCTTTTTGAGTTGAAGTCTCACTGTCACCCAGGCTGGAGTGCAGTAACACACTCACGGTCACCGCAGCCTCAACCTGAAGGGCTCAGGTGTTCCTTCTACCCCAACCTTCCAAGTAACTGGAACTACAGGCACACGCCACCATGCCCCACTAATTTTTTGATTTATTGTAGAGAAAAAGTCTCGCCAAGTTGTTTGGGCTGGCCTCGAACCCGTGGGCTCAGGCAATCCTCTCACCGTGGCCTCCCAAAGTGCTGGGATTATAGGCATGCACCACCACGCCTGGCCGTCATAGTATATCTTTATTCCTTCTTTTAAATGTTTTTTAAATTAATTTTTTATTTTAAAGATATGGGGTACAATTCAGGATTAGGTATACAAATGTTCATTATGCAGGTACTCTTGTTGATGAGGTGTGCCTCCCTTTCGATGTATAATTTGGAGGTCTGAATACTCATGCCCATCAGAAGGCATCAACGCCAGCCAGGAGATAACTTCCAACATAGATTCATTAAACGGCATTCTGGAGCCGGGCTCAGTGGCTCAGCCTGTAATCCCGCGCCTTGGGAGGCTGAGGTGAGTGGATTGCCTGAGTCCGTGGGTTTGAGACCCGCCTCGGCAACTTGGTGAGACCTCATCTCTACAATAAAACAAAAAAATTAGCTGGGTGTGGTAGCACACATCTGTAGTTCCAGCTACTTGGAAGGCTGAGGCGGAAGGATCGCCAGAGCCCAGCAGGTCGAGGCTGCGGTGGCCGGGAGCGGCCACTACACTCTAGTCTGGGTGACAGAGGAGACTCCAACTCAAAAATAAATAAATAAATAAATAAATAAATAAATAAATAAATAAATAAATAAATAAAAATAAATGGCATTCTGGTTTATACATCAGAATCTTGTGAGTTTGCTTTGGTCAGTGTCTAAATGGGTCCCTAAAGACCTGAATAGCTCTGTGAACCATGATAAAAATTAAGTTTCAGTGGGCCGGGCTTGGTGGCTCAGCCTGTAATCCTGCGCTTTGGGAGGCCGAGGTGAGTGAATTGCCTCGAGCCCGTGGGTTCGAGACCTGCCTGGGCAACTTGGCCAGACCTCATCTCTACAATAAATCAAAAATCAGCCGGGTGTGGTAGTGCACGCCTGTAGTTCCAGCTACTTGGAAGACTGAGGCAGAAGGATCGCTGGAGCCCAGCAGGTGGAGGCTGCAGTAGCCGAGAGTGGCCACTGCACTCCATCCTGGGTGACAGAGTAAGACTCCAACTCAAAAAAAAAAAAAAAAAAAAAAAAAAAAGTTAAGTTTCAGAACTTGAAAGCCTGATGACAGTAGCTGACCTAGGATAATTTCGCCATGGTATCCCCAGCAAATCCAGGTCTGTCTCCTAACCAGCTCTTCACTGTTTCCTTTCCTCCAATCCCACAGAAGTTTCTGTCCTAAAGGATCTCTTTACCTTCAATTGCACTTACTTTACTTAAAAATCCCAAAGAAGGGATATAGGTTCAAGAGAAAAAAAGTACTCTTTCTCAACTTTTGTCATTAAAATATACATACAATGATGGTAAATATTCATATTTAAAAGTCTGATCCCAATGTTTTATTGGTGTACCATCAATTTGCATGGGGGAAAAAAATCACCTCAAAGATGATTTCTTACGTAGGCCTAATATCTTTCAAAAATAAGAGTGACAGGTGCCATAATTTACATTCATGGGCAATCTCATTTTTTTGGCTAATCTATAGTAAGCAAAATCCAAGTATATTCTCAAGCATGGACTGACCAAAACCAGTCTTTTTTTGCTTTGCAATCGCAGTTCAGCACAGAGCACACCTGGTACTTTTTAGACATGCCTATTATCACTCACAAGGAAGGAACAAATGCTCTTTTCATTTTAACATCTTCCCTTGGCTTTAACTTTGGACTCCATCCACAGATCTGGCATTCATCAGTATAAAGGGCAATTTGTGCTCAGTAATTAGCAATAATTAGTATGGGGACACTAATTCATATGAGTCTGTTCAATGAAGTTAAGGTAGGAGGGGGACACAAAAAACCTTAGAATTGATTTACTAAAAATTGTTGATTTATTCTTTCATGTTTAAACTTGAGTCATCTTCAAAGTACTCGCCATTTGATGCAATACAGCTATCGAGATGCTTTTTTCACTGCTCAAAACAGTTTTTGAACTCTTCAATTTTGATGCCTTTTAGTGCTTCTGTTGTTTTTTGTTTCATCTCTTCCAAACTGACAAAATATTTCCCTTTGAGAACTTTTTTCTTCCAGGGAAACAAAATAAGGTCACTTGGCATGAGATTGGGTGAATAGGGAAGGTGGGACATGGGGGTCATGCTGTTTCTGGTTAAACACACACACACACACACACACACACACACACACACACACACACACACACACTTCTGAACACTCAGTGCAGTGTGGGCAAGTGCACTTGTAAAATTATCCACCATGAATTGGACAAATGCATTGAAAGAATCTCAAAAAAAAAAAAAAATTCACTGATGCTGAATGCAGCTTCTCACAACAATGCTAGCTGGTACGTCAATACCAATGGGTTCCTAGAACACTTATCTAGTGGGGGAAGTCTGTATTACAAAGGGCCTGCCCTTCAAAAAATAATTCTGGGTTTTTTTGAGTCCCCCTCATATATGCTCTCCTGTGGTTTGTGAAACAATTTAACAGGCACTTAGGAGCTCTCAACCCATTTAGAATTTGTTCAGTCATCTATCTATTATTTCACCAGAATATGTGCTTCATGAGTACAGGGTTTTTTATCTTTAATCATGTCTGTGTCCCTAGTACCTGAAACATAAGTGCTCAATAAATAGTTATTAAAGAATTGATTTATCCATCCATCCATCAGTCCATCTACCCATCTATCAGTCCATCTATCCATCCATCCATCCATTAGTCCATCCATCTATCCATTTACCCATCTATCCACCCATTCGTCCATCCATCCATCCATCCCTCTGCCCATCTGTCCATCCATTTATCTATCCATTAATCCATCCATCTATCTGTCCATCCATCTGTCCATCCATCCATCCATGCATCTATCCATCCATCTGTCCATCTATTCACTCATCCATCCATTCATCCATCCATCCATCCATTCAACTGTCATTTACCTCTTCACTAAGGTACATGCATCTTTAGATGCCTAGAAAGAAAAATAGTCTGCTTCCTTCAAAATGACTGGAAAGCATCTCTCTTTCTGGCCATTTCATATCACTTTAGTTCAAATAAATGCTAAAGTATGCCAGACTGCTGCTTTTTTCCCCCTTTATTTAACCATCCTGCTGCCCAGGAAAATAACTCAAGATTTTCTTCTGATATAGATCATTTAAGCAACTGCTGCCTAAAAGCAGTTTTCTCAGCAGCACCAGTTTGTTCTTTTAATTCCAGCTTTTATTTATGAAAATACCAGTTAATCTACTTTTATTCAATAACCAAGGGAATCATTTGTCCCTAAATGAAGTTTGATGTGCTAATTTAAATAGCTAAGAATGAACAGAAGCATTAATTCTTAGAAGGTCACATTTCCATTGAATATTTAAGATCAGTTGGATTAAAGGAAGAGAAGGAAGACAATTCAGAGAGCACTGTTGTACAGCTCAGTTCTATCCAGGCTGAGTAGCAATGGTGGTGATCAGATTCCTGTCTATAATTACACCATTATCATGTCATAAACAAATAGAGATAGGCAGCCTGGCTTGTCTGGGTATCTGTGAGGGACAGTTTTGATCATTCTCTGTCTAAATCTTTACCACATGACTTCCATCTCCTCACTCCCTCTCTGGAGTGTTTCTTCATGATGTTTCATTTCCTGGGAGCTCGAGGATCCCACTCTAATACATGCTACCTTCTGTTGCTGATCCTACACAGGCCTGTAAAATGAGTATATTCTCAGATGTACTAAATGTTTCTGCTTTGAGCAATCTGGAAGTGCCCAAGGCAAGACAAGGGTGATGGGAGTTCCATAACTCCATGCCCTGACTGGTTGTCATTGAAGCCACAGTTGCCACAGAAACCAGGAAGTGCTTAAATCCCACATCTCATTTGCAAATCCCATGGGCTTCTTCTTCTTTGCTAGTGGAATTAATTATCTCAATAGCGCAGACACATAATCATATAGAACTTTGCAGCCATAGGTAGTCAAACGCTTTACAAAGCCAAATCTTCATGGATCATTCAAGTTAATTAATATTGAGTAGAAAATGTTGCTAAAAATTCAGGCCTCATGCGTGGCAGGATTTAATTTTATCTTTACTCTGGGGTTAGGCTGGTGGATTAGCATACACTGGGACATGTTCTTCATGATGACAGAGTGAATGCAATGAACTGGAAGATAGGAACATTATTACCATAGAATTTATTTTAGCATGGCGGTAAGCATAGTGGGTCTCAACTTCACTTTACTGACTCTGTAGGGATTCTGTTCTCAGAATGTGCAGATAAATCATCTTTTAATAAAGCATCTAAATGTCCTAATTTGGGGACTCAGGTTATATCTTTCATGGAATGTGCCCAGAGTCACATTCAGAGACCTCAGATGTCACAGTAAGACTAGCTGAAGGCGGTAACATGGTTTCCTAGTTAAACTAGCGGCGTAACCTTGGACAATGTCATAACCTCTCTGAGCTGCTATAAAATGAGGGGGATAATTGTACTTACAGATGACTCTTGAACAACACAGGGGTTAGAGGTCCTTACTCCACCTCCTACACTATGCATTCAAAAACCTGCATATAACTTTGACTCTCCTAGAACTTAACTACTGATAGCCTACTGTTGACTAGAAGCCTGACCACAACATAAACATTGATTAACACATATTCTGTATGTTATATGTATTATGTACTGTATTCTGACAATACAGTAAACTAGAGAAAATCAAACATTATTAAGGAAATCATAAGGAAAAGAAAATATATTTATTATTCATTAAGTGGAAGTGAATAATCATAAAGGTCTTCATTCTTGTCTTCATGTTGAGTAGGCTGAGGGGAGGAGGAGGAAGAGGAGGGGCTGGTCTTGCTGTCTCCAGGGTGGCAGAGGACAAAGCAAATCTGCGAATAAGTAGAACAGCATAGTTCAAACCTGTGTTGTTCAAGGATCAACTGCGTATCATAGGATTAAATGAGATAATGCATTTTTCATGATAGGCACAGTAACTGGAATTTAAGAAGGCCTCAATAAACATTAGTCATTATATTATTGTTCTTGTACATTGGATAATAGTCTTGAAAGGGGTTGAGAAAGGTGGAGAAAAATGGAAGATGAAGAGAATTTTGAGAAAAACTTTTGACAAATTATCTTTATATTTATTCATGCTTAGCCAATACTTATTGAGCAATTACTCTATGCCATGAACTGTTTTATTCAATTGGAATGCAGTGATGGACAAAACAGATTTCTGCCCTTGTGGAGCTTACATTCTGCTTAATACGCAATAAACACAATAAATAAATTATATAGTAACTTAAAGCATAAGTGCTATGAAAAAAGAAAGCAAATAAAGTCAAATAAAAGGAATTAGGAGCATCCAGGAGTAGAGAATGGGACTAAATTAAATCTAGCATTCAGCTCATAACCAAAGTGGGAGTAATCCTAGTGTTCTGACTGTGAGTCCCAAAATGATTAGATTCATTCTACCAAGAGTACCAGATAAAAACTAAACATTGACTGAAAGCTTACTCTGTGCCCAGCACTTTTCTAAGAACATCACATTTCAAACTTTTGAAATCCTTACAACAGGTAGACATTATTATTTTCTACATTTTACAGAAGAGGAATCTAAAGAACAGAGAAGTTAAACAAATTGCCAAAGGTCACACAACTAATCAGTAACAGAGCTAAGATTCAGCACATCAGCACTCTACCATTAAGCTACACTACCCCCACAAAGCAATGAGTTGAAGTTAGGATGTAGAGATCCTGAGATAAATTCAGGCTGCTGGGGCAACTGTGCCTTTCACAATAACAAAGGAAGCCTCATATCCAATCATATCCAGATCCCCATTTTCTGAGTGTAAATACTTTGGAGGTAAAATATGTTATCAGGTATGTTATTATATGTTATCATATGATAATTGCTTTACTTTAGTCATCCATAGATAGAAAAAATTTTAAAAAATGTTAAAAGTGACTGACTATAAATTCAGTAAATTAAAAAAATTCATTTGTATTATTATTCCTTTCAATAGCCTCTGCTTAGGTTATTTGCTCAGAAAACAGACTTGTACTCTGCTTGGTGTACATATGGATTTGGGAAATCTTTGTAGTAAATCAATAGAGCCCCAAAGGTTGGTTGCCTCTGAATTGGAGATGGATGACACAGTTCAACAGGAGGAGAAAGGCAGGTTTTACTTTCTTTTACATACATTTTCTTAGATGGTTACTATGAATTTCTGTTAAAAAATAATCCCAGTTCAGAATACTCTAATTTGAAGCTTTATCTGCCTGAAAGACTTCCTACTAACCAACTAATAAAGAAATAGTATAGTGGATGGAGTTAAGGCTGGGACTTTTAAGTAAGACTAATCAATAATTATATTCTAACCACTTAGTACCTGGGTAACCTCTCTGAGCCTCAGATTCTTCTCCTATGAAGTGAGTCTCATCATTATCACCATTACCGCCACCACCATCGTCATTCTTATCTCCTGGGATTGTAATGAGAAGTAAATGGGATAATACAAGTAAAATATTCAGCACAATAAGGGCCCCATGCAACATTCCATGATTGTTAGCGATCAATAATACTAAACAAAAGAATCACTGACTTTTCGGAGGCATCTAATGGTGGGAGAATGGAACAGGCAATGAATTCAAGACGTCAGACAGTGATTGTGTGAGGTTATTGCTTCATCAGTGCTTATAAGAATGAGTAATAGACATTTTCTGCTCCACAGATTGAGTAGTATCTGTAGAAGTGAAACACACCTCTATAATAATAACATTATTTTGTTATCAGTGTTTATAAGGTGCCAGGTGTTTTTCATATCTCACAAAGTAGATTTTATTTTATAGATGCAGAAACTGAAGCTTAAAATGGTGAAGGGAGGCTGGGGGCAGTGCCTCACGCCTATAATCCCAGTACTTTGGGAGGCCAAGGTGAGGGGATTGCCTGAGCTCAGGGGTTTGAGATCAGCCTGGGCAACATGGTAAGACCTCATCTCTTCAATAAATCAAGAAAAATTTGCTGGGCATGGTTGCACATACCTGTAGCTCCAGTTACTTGCATGGCTGAGGCGGAAGGATCGCCTGAGCCCAGCAGGTCGGGGCTACAGTGGCCACGAGCAGCGTGCCACTGCACTCCAGCAGTGGCAACAGAGTGAGACTCCGACTGGAAAAAAAAAAAGGTCACTCAACAAATAGGTAGAAAAGACAGACTCCAGAATCTCCTGTATATTTCCTTCCATTATAGTTCCTGAAACTTCAAATGGTTGACTAATCTAGCTGGTATCAGAACATTATCAACTAGAACAACTCATGTCAGATAAATTTGACATGACTTTACTGTAGATTAAAAAAAACACTTATTTTTCTGTTTGTCAGTGTGAACAATGAACTTAAAAAAAAAGTCAAAAAGGCATCAAATGCTATATATCTGGCATTTGATTATTTTCAGTTAATTATAGATGGCATTTGTTTAACATTTAGACAATTTGAAAAGGAGTTATTGAGGATTAGCATCAGCAGCAATGGTTTCTCTAAGCTCCTGGAACCATGAGTCAAGATAAATAAAAGTCCCTTGGTTAGAAAAGGGCACCAAAAAAGCCTTTGAAAAGTAATTCAACTTGACTTTGACTTATTATATCTTTGGGAACTTGCCCGGTTTCAAGGTGAAGCTATTGAGACAGGAAGTACAAATGATAGTACAGAGAAACTACAGAGCTCCAGTTAAATCCTTACGTAGAAAAGCTGAAACTATAGCCATGAACTCCAAAGAAAAATTAAGCAAAAGTTAGACTTGCATCATGACTTGAAATTCTCTAGCTTTCTCTATCAGTCCTTTGCTGAAAAGAATAGCCCAAATAACAAATATATTTACTTTGAACATTATCTAGCAAGTTGTTTTATATACACTAAAATAAATTCTGAGATATTAGTAACATATTAATTAATTGTGGTCAAAGTCCATTGGTGTTAAAAATAGAACCAATTGCATATGATCTGGTCATATGCAATTTTATGTCACCTGCCTATAATAATATTTTGAGAAGCTGGTATATTGTTACACCACACAAAGAACTATAGTATAAGGGGAGAAAATGCAAATAGGTAAGTTCTAGCTTCACCTTTTACCTTCCTTTGTTCCCAGTTTTATTTTTCAAATGTTAATAGAAGCATTGGCTTCTATTTTTGTTGACTAAACAAAATGAACTGGGAAGTTTGGTGGACAATTAGAGTCAGAAAATGGGGCATTTGGAAACAGGTAAGAAATACTTGCCTCCAGTAGATCCAGCTTGGCTTTTCCTTCTGAGCAGAGAATACATAATCCCACACTCCCTGACTCATTTCATACATTTAGTTTTGCAAAGAATACTGTTCTTACTCCCCATGAAAATAAGACTGTGTCAGAGATATCACCACAGATCCCTTTTCTCTCTTCGCAAGGTTGGAAGAGCAACACTTTCATGTAAGCAGATAGTTCAGCTCTAGTGGTTGGTTTGATTGAATTAGTGATGGGCTAATTTCAGTTTCCACATTCCAGGAGGAGGGGTTGCCTTTTTCATATTAAAACAACAGACTGTGCTCCTGACTAATTCCATCATTTGCTTCTTTATGATTAAAATATGGACCTAGACAATGATCCTTGATTAAGGAGTCAATGCTGGTGATAAATACATTTGTCAAACTGACCTCTAACCAGGAGAGAACATCTGAGCGAGGTCATATTTAGCAGGTATTAAGCCAGGGTGTGTTGCTTTAATAGTGATTAATTCACCAAACTCAATGTTTAATGTCTACAGACACATTTCCATGTACTTTGGGACATCCCAAGGCACTGCTAGACTAAACTATTAGTGAATCAGATTCTTGGTACTTTCTTTCTTTTATTTACACACTAGCTCATTCATGTGGATGCCAAAAAAATGCATACACATTTTAAGATGTATTACTTTTGGTTTGCTGTAGTCAGAAGTGTCTGGACGCTGATGGTAACCACTCTGAGCACATTTTATGATTGCAGAAGTCAAACGTGACTTGTATTTATCTCTTGTTATCGGTATGTATTGAGTATTAAAATTTTAATACAGTTTTTCCTTTCTTTTTTTATTTTTATTTTAAAGATGTGGGATACAATTCAGGGTTAGGTATACAAATGATCATTGTACAGGTAAAGTTTGGGCTTCACTTTGGCCCCCACTTCACATGGTCGGCTTTTCCTTTCTTAAAATGTGTATACATTTTTTTGGCACCCTCTGTATTGATGATTCTTCTTAGCATTACTAGATATCATTGTTTGGGTAATAATTCAAGGTAGGAAAAGATAGTTAGAGCAACCATACCACAGTGGAAGACAGGCCAGACACAGAAAGTTAGGATGTGCATTTGGAATTTTTAACTAGACAACAAAGTCCTTTGGAGAAAAGTAGGGCTCAAGTCTTATCTATAATACGTGTGCAAATACACGTATTAAGAAGGAAAGGCGAGAAGTAAGGGTCATGTGCTTTAGGCTATAGGACCTGGAGCCTCAATCCTGATGACCAGAGCAGGTAATTCCTATTTATTTATTTATTTTTTAAAAACAGTTTAAATATGCTGGCCTCATATGATCTGGGTGTGAAAAAGAAACCAGGACTCTTTACTCTCCGCTGCCAGGAAATCTAACCAAGAAGGCGAGTCGCCAGTCGTCTCTTTCAGAGACCAGACCTTTTTTATGGCAAAAGAATGAGTCAGTATAATCACAATCACCTGGAAATAAACTGCACAGAGCTGCTTTTGTTCTCCAATTGAAATCTTGCAAAAAAAAAAAAAAAAAAAAAGATGCATAACTTTCCAAGCTCCACTCCCTAACAGGAAAAGAGTTTTGTATATTTGCTACTCTGTTTTGTTGCAATTTTCTGAAAAATATCAATTGTGATTTTCATTAACATATAACAATAAAGGCTAGCACCTTGTTGTACCCTTCATTCTATGAGAACAGTTATCTGTTTTCATTAGTGTGAAACTAAAGAGAGAACAAGACATCTCCAGTCTAACAGACATTCTTTCTGCTAGATGTAAAATCTGAACTCCTTTTTCTCTTTTTAAAAGCACTTCTTTAAAGTAACTCTTTTTTTTTTAAATCAAAATCTTTGAACTGAACTCAATATTTTGAAACAAAGCAGTAGCCACTTTTAGTGCTATTGTGTATTATGGTCAGATGGCCTACATCTTCTGTTGTATATTTCAAGCTAGATCAAGTTCATTTCACTTAGGGGAACTCTGTGTCCCTAAGGAAACAGGATGGGCCCAGGAGAGAAATCAAATCCCTACAGGGGCAGCACAGAGAAGTATGTCTTCGACATGAGCTCTGATGTTTGTATTAGCCATTCTAGAAGCTTTGCACCTGATAGAGTTCATAGATGAAGCTCCTGCTGTTTGTTCCTCTGCCTAATATACAAGGCGCTCTTTTGAATATGATATGAAGCCAATGGCTCTGACCCACCAGCTATAGCATATGGCTGGGCATATGCTTAGTCCTTGTATTTCTGAAATGAAGATAAGTGTGCTGACTCGTGCTCTCTCACTGGGTCCTGTTTGTAACCAACAGGGTGAGTTTCTGAGTTGACTGTATAAAGGGGAACTTTGCATTTTGGCTCTAGAACAAAGAAAAGTTGGGTAGCCTAAAGTCCTGACCCTGACCTCATTATCAGTGTGCTCCTGTCATTGAAATAACTGTGCAGTGATTTCAACTTTAATTTGGTCCTAGTTCTGGGATGGTTCCAACTCAACTGTTCGAGGCTATAATATCAGAGAAAAATAAATGTTCTGAAATCTGCTATTTTCTTTAACATGTCAAACTCATTCTTGTTCGGCATAAAGATGCAGACCTGAAATTCTCCCTTGACTTTCTTCTATCATCCCTCTTTACCCTTGGTTCTTAAAGGATATATAATAATTCTGCTATATAGAGAGAAAAACTTGAGACTCCAAAGTCATAAAGACCCAGATTTGAATTTCAGCTTTGCTATATGTTGACTATGTAATTTTAGGCATTTAAAAGAAATTTCTTAGAGCCCGTGTTTACACATTTGCAAAAATGGAATAAATAGTGTGGCAGAGAGAAGAGACAATTAGTTTTAGAAGCAGAAGAAATGAATTTAAATTTTAGTTCCCTAACCTATTGAAGCCTAAAAAAAACACTAATACCTTCTTCATAGGGTAGTGATGAGAATTAAGCACCATTTCTGCCTTGTAAGTTCATCTAAATGGAGTGAAGGTATGAACGTTTTTAGTACCGTGTCTAATGTACAGCAAGGACTATACAAATATTAATTTCCTTGTTCATTCTCAGGGCAGTTTCATAGAGGTCAAAAAACCTCTTTGTTTCTCAGGAGCCAAGAACTTCTGCTTATATTGTCAATAAACTGTTTGAACTGGAGAGCTAGAAAAAGTCAGGACAAGTTTACCTGCCTTGCTCAATGGAAGAGGATTCTATAGGGTGCCTATAAAATCTGGAAACTTAGGAAAATACACACAAGTAGTTTATGGACATTCTCTTTTATTACAGTGTTCATTGTGTTGTCTTCCTCCACAATGTCTAGTTCTATGTGCTGTGAAAAATTGCAGTGGATGTGGTACACAATGCAGTTCTTCCATCAGTCACTGCATAGTCATTCATTCCTACCATTCAGACACAATGGGGTAGTGCACCATCCTGATAGATTCATTTGGACAACTTCTCCTAGAATGTCCACTAAATTCATTATTTAGTCTCTTAAAAATGGCAAACATTTACCTATGTTTCCAAACTTTATGGCTATTCTGTAGTGAACTTTCAGCACCTGAATAAGATGAAAGGCCTCCAAAGAGGAGTTTGCTCTGCTTTCCGTCTTGAGGAAGCAACATGATCATAATAACAGCCTGCTTTCCTGGACACTTGAGGGAGCAGAGATAATTCATAACTTGGTTTTCAGATATGGCTGCTAAGAGAACTCTCTGCTAAGAAATGTTTTCCGGGTATACCCAATTTACACATAATTAGTGCCTTTTCTTTTTGTTTTTCCTTAAAACTAAAGGCATTGTTTTTCCTGATGGATTAATGAAAGTGCTTTCAAATTCATTTCAATATTTAGAGGTTAGACAGAAGAAGAAGGATGAAAGAACAATAAGAAGGGCTAGCCAAAGGGGCAAGAGAAGAACCAAGAGAGTATGATGTTCCAGAGCCAAGTGAAGAAACTGTTTCAAGAAGGCAAGAGTGATCAGCTATGCCAAAGGCAGCTGATAGGCCGAATCAAATGAAGATTGAGAACTGACTGTGGATTTGGCAACGTAGCTGTCAGAGCCCATGATAAGGCAGTTGCTAGTGTTGGGGGTCAAAAGACAAATTTGAGTGAACTTAAGAGAGATTAGAAGAGGATATTGATTACAACTCTGTTGAGTTTTGTTATTCTTTTACTTATGTTTTTGCACTCAGTATATGACAGTTCATGAAAATCGTAATGTCTATAGACATTCTATTTGTGATAATAGAGTCAGTGTTATCTCTGATCTCTTTTCTCTGATTATTACATGACAAGGAATATAGGTCCTCAAGTCTGTGTAATGAAACCAGGGGTCAAATGTTTTCCAAGGTTCCTCTCAAATAATTCTGACGAGTTCCATTCCACTCGCTTCCTGCCAGACTGTCCTCATGACTGTTCTTATTTCTTTTATGCTTGTAAAAGTGAGGCATAGTTTTTACAAAATTACTTAAGTGTATGCTGTAAGAATCCAACAGAGCAAAGCAAAGACCAAGTGACTTGACACAGTCACAGCGAGAAAAGGAGACTTATCCAGGACAGATATTTTTAGCTGCCACTCTATCTACCCTACTAAGGCCCATTATATTAGGCTAGATGAAAGTAAGTAATCTGAGGTACTGTATCTCATAATAGCCTCACTTTCCACATGGGGAACCTACTTTAGAGGAACCT
This sequence comes from Carlito syrichta, assembly GCF_000164805.1. Taxonomy (NCBI): domain Eukaryota; kingdom Metazoa; phylum Chordata; class Mammalia; order Primates; family Tarsiidae; genus Carlito; species Carlito syrichta. Next base: position 715,065 of record NW_007250696.1, read on the forward strand.
TTTAAGGTGTACCTTTATACACTTGCCCAGGAGGTGACTCCATTTTTATTACGTCCCTGCTAAAAAAATTCTTTCTTCAATTCCCTGGAAAATACTATAAAGGAGGCTGTCATGTTATTGAAAAAGAACATATTTCCCCATTTATACTGTGCCTGTTTATGCTTATTTCTCCAAACATTTTAATCTTTCTCCCCACTGTATTTTTTAGACCAACCTTTCTAAATACAGTGCATGGTATTCTGTTTTATGTCACTGTGTCCCTAACTGCAATGTGGAAGTAGATTCTGCAGTGCAGAACACCTGGTTATAATCGACAGATAAATCTGTTTTCTGGGAACTGTGCATTCCAAAGCAGCACCAATATATATGATTCTTAAATTAATCTCTTTGTTTATTCCCCAAACAGAAGGCTGTCGAGTCAACTAGTTTATTCTTCCAGTGTTGCAAGAGGACTGCCATGAATTTTCCAATTCTTCTCTTTTTTAATTTTTATTTTTTTAGAAGCTGTTGTAAAAGTTTCATGTGCTTTGGGATGTGTCATCTCTCATTTCTTAAGGGTCAACTGTGCTGAGAGTGAGAAGGTCAACCTAAACAGTTCTCGGATTTCATTTCGGGAAATTCCAGACCTCATCTCAGCGTGTTCTATGAGGTCCACCTATCCAGGCTCAGCCCTATGTTGTTGCAGCTGTTGCTGAGGACAGAGCCCGTTTATTCCCAATCAGCTGGGGCTTTCTGTAAATGTTACCGAGATGCTTTTTCCTATTGCTACTCCACTGAGATTTCTTACAAGATTTATCACAACAGTTCTAGCTATGCAGGGCTTTGGAGTACATGCCTCTAAAGGAATATTTCTATTCAAAACGGATGCAATGCTAGTGAAAAACTATCAGAGATATCAGTGGCCTCTCTTAGTTCTACCTCTCCCATTTTGTAAATGCCTCCAAGCAGAATGGGGAAATGGAATGAGGAGCTTGAATGAACACAAGGAAAGTCTCTTTCATGGGACCTCTCACTCCAACCCTGCCATAGGAGAGACCTAGAAAAACTGAAGGAGAATTCAGAGTCAGCGCCTTGACCCCAGCTCCCTGTTATAAAATAGGAAGAATTTTAGTGACTTCCTCAAGGTCATATGGCTTATTATGCTAGTATCTTCTTGTAATACTTTTGATCTTGGAAAGAAATCTCAATATAGTAGACAAAAAAAGTTCCTTTTTGCACAGAAATATTAATTCTTGTTATTATTTATCCTCGGGGTCTTGAAACATTGTGTTTTATGGCAAAGGTTTTAATATGGCCTATTCTTTCTGACCTTGCCAGAAGCCTATATTTTGATAAGACAGCAACATATATTTATACTCTATCTATATAAACACTCATATACACACATGTGTATTTTGCTTTTTACAATAGCTCTTATTTCAGGGACAGAAGGTAAATGTGTCTGAATTTGTAAAAAATTAAACCATCAAAGTAGTAAAACAAATTCAATGTATACTATTAAGGCATTTACATTCTGGTAATTCATGTTTGGGACAAACAGTAAGATTATAAAATGGTACACATTAATAATCTTTTTTCTTCATGAAAGTTGGTAAATATAGTAATGTTTTAAAGTAAAAATGAATGCCATGAAAAATTCAAGCCTCACCTCCTCTTCTTTCTATCCCCTTTGCCCAAAAAAACACAGAGCTCCCTTTGATCCTTTTGATTTTGAATCCTGTGGCTTACAAATATCTCTGCTAATTTCTCAGGATAGTAATCCTTCATTTAAAAAAAATTGACTTCATTTTTGTTTTCATCATTTTTTAGACACATGAGATTGCTGGACAGGTTTGGGTCAAAATTTGCCAGCTGTATTTCTTTAAACTTGCTGGCTAAGTCTATTTATAAAAAAGGATACTCACACTTTGCTGACATTCTCCCTCTCTCTCCCCACCACCCCGCCTCTCCACATTGCATCAATTTACTTGCCAGTGTTTAATAAAGTGCACTCTGGAGTCAGATTACATGGGTTGGAATCCAGGCTCTTCCTCTTGTTAGCTAGGCAAACTTGGGTTAGTTATTCAAACTATCTGAGCCTCACTTCCCATGTCAAATGAGATAATCCACGGTGCAAATTAAGAGCTTTATAATTAGTAGCTATTACTATTATTACCACATATAAAATTAAGTATTCTTAACCTTGAGAGAGATAGAGAAGGTCAGATTACCTAGATTTTCCAAAAGGTGTACCTGAAAGGAACTGTGGGCCTCAGGGCAAGCCTGGACAGGTGTTCAGAGCTATTCTGTGGACATGTCAGTCATGGAGTTGTTATTCTCTCTTGTTCTCTTGACTTTCAAAGGACTAAGAGGAAGGCCCTTTGTTAGCCACTGAGAGATGTCCATTGGCCAGAGTATATCTGACCATAATCTCTTATAGAACAAAAAAAATCATTCTTTATTCATATTCTAACTTCCCCTTCAGGAAGTTAAAAAATGCAAGAGACAACAACCTTTTGTCTAAGGTGAGTTCAGGCTAGATAAACAGATAAACAGAACCGAGTCTGGTTTTCTTTCTTCCTTTCTACTATTCTTACAAATGTATAATAAGATTTTGGGATCTGTAGTTCCTACTTCCCAGGGCAAGTGCTCTTTTGTGTAGCCTGAAGAGCCAGTTGTCAGCCTATGACTGAATTCATTCATGTGTTTGGGTAAATCTGTAGTGCAATCCTTTATACTGCTGAAAAGTATTTCTTTGTATAAATACACTACAAATTCTTTATCATTATATCATGCTGCAAATTGTGTTGATGCACATTTGTGTTATTTTCAATCTTGGGCTATTGTGAATAATGTGGTTATGAATGTTTTTGTGTAAGTCTTTCTGTGGACATATGGTTTTATGCTATTATGTATAACGTATATGTTAATTTAATTGGTTTATGACACTCTGTTGTATAAATAGTCTCAATTTATTTATTTATTTTAATGTTTATAAAAATTTAGGAGTTCTCAGTTTGGGGTGATTATGAATAATGTTCCTATAATCATTCTTGTATATAATTCTGATGCTCATATATATATACTTCTCCACATCCTTGAGTGGACTTGTTGGGTCATAGATTATGTATATTTTTATCTTTAGTATATAACATCAGTATGTCTTTTTTTTTCATAATCAATATTTTTTATTATGGTTTTGTGGGGTACAGTTAAGGGTTAGGTGTACAATTACGTTTCATTCAGGCACCCTGTTGATGTGTTTCCCTATTCCCAGAAGTATATCTTTCAAAAGTGCTTATTTATATTTCCATTCAGAATTCATGTGTATTCTCAATGAACCATATTTTTTTTTTACTTCACTTCTTAATTTTAGTCATCTCATGGACGTATAATTGTTGATCAACAAAAGGGAATACTGGAACATAAATAACCTAAAAAAACAATATTCAGGTGGATAGTTCTCCATGTGTCTATTACATCTAGGGAAACACATAGAAACTGGAAGGGCCTTATACCAAGTTCTGGAATGTGTATTCTGACACTCAGGATATGGAACTTTTAAGCTACATGATTAGTGTTTTAGTTATCTATTGCAGCCATAATAAATCACCCCAGAATTCAGTGGCCTAAGTCAACACCATTTCAAGTTTTCTTATGATTTTTAGGGTTGACTAGGTTTGATGATTCTTCTGTTGGTCTCACTACTATGATTTTAGACCAGACTTTTTCCTCTTTTGTACTTCAATTATGCTTTATATATTTCGAGGCAATGTTTTTAGGTGCATAAAAGTTTAGACTTACTAAACTTGACTGGTCACTTGAAATTTTTATTATTAATGTTCCTTTGTATCTCTTGTAATGTGTTTTGCATTAAAGTCTACTTAATTGAATATTCATATACCTAATTAGTTGCCTTTGGTTAATGTTCTTTGGTTAATGTTTCTAAAATCTGTTTTTACATTCTTTTAAAAAAATTTCTTTATCTTTTTTTTAGATATGACTCTTGTATATAGCTTATAATTGTTTTTTTAATCTAGTTCAAAATATATCTTTTAATCGAAGCATTTAATATTTATATTTAAAATAATTCTGATATGCTTGGATTTAAATCTACCATCTTATGTGCTTTTGTGCTTTTTATTTGTCCTGACTCTCCTTTATTTCTTATTTTCTCCTTTTAGATTAATACTTTAAATTTTTTCCCATTTCTTTCATCCATTAGCTTAGAATTTATATACTCTTTTAGTGTTAACCTGGAGATTAAAAATGCATCTTTAATTTATTAAAGTTTAATGCTAATTGTTACTTTTAACCTATTCTCAGAAAATGTAATAATTTTAGAATACCTTAATACTCCTAAGCATACTTTAAATTTAAATACTGCTTTTGTTATTAGTTTTAATATTTTATAAAATTAATATTTAAGTGTATTTATTTGCAAATTTTCCATTTGATTTCTGCAAACAAGTACAAGGACAACTACCTACATACTTCAAAAGAATCAATCAAGTGTTTAAAAAAAAAGCTGAGGTAAATAGGTAGTTCTTTTAAAATATGGCTTCAGTTTCTTTGATTTTTTGTTTGTTTGTTTGTTTGAGACAGGGTCTTACTCTGTCACCCAGGCTGGAGTGCAGTGGCACAATCAGAGTTCACCATAGCCTCGGCCTCCTGGGTTTAGATCTCTCTACCTCAGCCTTTCAAGTAACTGGGACTACAGGCATGTGCCACCATGCTCAGCTAATTTTTTAAATTTTTGTAGAGATGAGGTCTTGCCATGTTGTCCAGACTGGTCTCTGACTCCTATTCTCAAGCAATTCTCCTTCCTCAGTCTCTCGAAATGTTGGGGTTTTTTTTTGTTTGTTTGTTTGAGTTGGAGTCTCACTCTGTCGCCCAGACTAGAGTGCAGTGGCCGCTCCCGGCCACCGCAGCCTCGGCCTGCTGGGCTCCGGTGATCCTTCCGCCTCAGCCTTCCAAGTAGCCGGAATTACAGGCGCGTGCTACCACGTCCGGCTAATTTTTGATTTATTGTAGAGATGAGGTCTCGCCAAGTTGCCCAGGCGGGTCTCAAACTCAGGTAATCCACTCACCTCAGCCTCCCAAGGCGCGGGATTACAGGCTGAGCCACCGAGCCAGGCTTGTCTTTTTTAATACTATACTTTTCAGCTCTGTTGAAATTCTCAGTTATATCTTTAAAACATTCATCATACTCAGCATAGTAATTTTAGATAGCACCGACATCTGAAGGTCTTTAAAATTTCTTGTTATCTCTGTTGGTTCTCATTTATTTTGTCCTTTCACATGCATGAATGTTTTTGATTATGAGTCAAGCATTGTACTTAAAAATTGTTTGTAGAAATTGAGGCCTAATATAATACCTTTTTCCAGAAATTATTTTGCTTCACCAGTTGCCTCTGAATGTTAGTCATCTGGGATCACCTTAATTTAATTTCTGGGATTGAGAGGTTCCAAAGCTTGGTTTGAAAGTTGTAGTTCCAATGAAGAACCACTTCTGGTTTGCCTTTATTCTTTCGATACAATTCTTCAGAGTCCTAATTCGAGGTGCATGGAATTTATCAACAACTCTGTATTTACAAGCAAGTCCTGGCCTCCAGATTTTGTCTAGCTGTTCCCGGGGTATTGTTAAGAACACTGCTCAGCCTCTCAGCCCATTAGCAACCTCTTCCAGTATTAGCCAGTGCCCCAGATGGGCACTAAATTCTCATCTTGTCGCTATTGGGTTCTCTTTCTTCTGGATCATGGCCTGGTAATTACCGATTATTTTGTTGTGTCTCCAGCGCCTTTAGAGTAGATTCTTGTTTACATTGTGTGCAGAGTATACGAATGAAAGACTTTATAATTACTGTAAATGGAAATCCAGAGTTCTTTTAACATCCAGCTGTGCATTAAATACAGTTGAAAAGAGAAATACATGCCCTTGAAAACTCACACTATGTTTAGCAATCGAAAATGCGTGATGTAGATTTAAAGCAAGAGCACATATGGGCTATCTTTAAAGCTAAAGGAGAAAGAAGTAGGAGTGGACTGGAGTACCAGATTTTTCTGTGTGGCCATGATCTACTTTCATCCTTTGTACAATACATGTCTGGCCTCAATTACTGTCATGACTTTAGCCTTGATTGCTAAATATACCATCTGACGACTTCATTGCTTTTGAGCCTGACAGGTACAATTCTAGCTGTCTGTTTAAAACTACAGATATCTGAAGTGCAGTGTGTTTAAACCTGTGCCCATTCTAGATGTTTCCCCCATTTAATGTTATTGTATTGTTTTTCTTATTTATGTTGCTCTACCCGTGCTGCCCTGTTAAACCTCATTAGGTATAATTTTTTGGAAAATTTTCCAAGCCACTTTAAATACTTACATCCTCAAAGTACTGAACATTTTTGTAAACTATTTTACCTGAAGACTGAGTTAGAAATGTTTAATGATACTAAGGAACGCGCCTTATCAAACTATTATTTGAGCTTTAATCATATGCAACTCTATATGTCTGTATTACACAGACTTGTGGTACATATTTCATAATTTTATTATTTAATTTTGGGGTTTATAATTTTTCACAATATTTTATTAAGAATTCTAATAATAATTTTAATAATAAATGATTACTTTTCTATTTTATGAAATACCCATTTGATAAACTATATACAGTTATGAAAAGCTAAGTAGTTAAAAAATTGTTAACAATATGGCTAAATATCATTGATTATAATGCTAAGTGAAAAAAAGAGTTAAAGCAACTCTGTGTATGTGTGATTGTGTGTTGATGGAAGAAAAGATTAAAAGAAGTATATCTAATTACTATTATTGATTTTCTCTGAATGGTGAGAATATAGAGATTTAAATATTTATCTTCATAGTTTCTGAATTTCTAAAACTGAATATATCAATTAATTTTAAAATTTCAATAATAATACAAGTCTATTATAAAAATAAGTCTAAGTGCGTAATGTAAAAGGTAACAGTTCCTCATTTCCTTCTCTTGGGATAATAATTATTATAAATTTGGGATATATTTTTCCAGGTCTTTATCTCTGCCTTGAAGTGTGTGTGTGTGTGTGTGTGTGTTGTGTGTGCGTGTGTGTTTATCTTTTTCGTAGTACAAATACTTCACTCTTAGATTTACTTGAAACTGAGGATATAAACTTCCTTTTTGAATTCAGATATTAATTGAGAATACTGTAAAATGCTTAGCATAATTATTTCACGTGGGCCAAAAAGTAAAGAAAGAAAAAAACTGAGTGGTGGGCTTAAAGGGCAGATACTTCTATAATGAACTCATTGATTATGCACTAATGGATTCCAGGGTGCAATCTTCAAATTGGAGTACAAAATGGATTTAAACCACAGGATAAAACTCAGGGTTAGATAAACAAATCGGTTCATGAAAATTAGCGTTAAAAGTAGAATAGAAAATATCAGACTATATCACATGTATCAGGGTAATTATCGTGTGTCAAACGTGTGTGTGTGTGTGTGTGTGTGTGTGTGTGTGTGTGTAATACCATTGGAGTTCAATGGTGATCCATGATGCAGAAAAACAAGGAAGGACTTGAAATGTGAAGTAGGCCTGCAGAGGACAGGGTTTGAGGACTGGAGAAAATGAAGACTGAAGCACGTAGATTGCATGTGACTTACACTTTATTGCATTTAGCTTAAAGCATATAGCTCTCAACAAAAACTGTGAGAGCATTCATTAGGGGATGCTCCCTGAGTACAGCTTCTCAAGTCTCCTCGGGCTCCCTTGAAGAAGACACGCTCAACCGTTGGCTGCTGTCCTCAGCCTCACGAAGGAGGGCCTGCAATGTCGTAGGAGGTGCTAAGCAGGATGTTGTTGAACTTTTTGGACCTCAGTCATAACACCCTGATATTTCAGAATAATTACTGACATGATTGGAAAAAAACCGGCTTTTGGCCAACCTTGCCACCTAGATCTAACATTCCATTTTGCTTTGTTTCTTGCTACCTCACGGGTGCCATATTGTGTCATCAGCCTCAAGTTATATAATAGTACCTAGGCAACACAGAGGCACATTCTTACTACACTGCTTTTAAACTGCCACACCAAAAGTTCTAAAAGTATGGTAAACTTGGCTATGGCACACCTCTGAGCCACCTAGATCTAACATTCTATTTTGCTTTCAGTTTCTTGCTACCTCACGGGTGCCATATTGTGTCATCAGCCTCAAGTTATATAATAGTACCTAGGCAACACAGAGGCACATTCTTACTACACTGCTTTTAAACTGCCACACCAAAAGTTCTAAAAGTATGGTAAACTTGGCTATGGCACACCTCTGAGGCCAAACCCCACCTTTGACTAAAGTCTTCCACCCATTTTTTTGGGTATTACTTCAGTCAGCCTAGCCCAGAGTTTGGCAATGGACCACTGAGAATATTGAAATCTAGGAATTGTCTAGGAAGAGAAAGAGATGGAGTCTTTCCTTCTTTGGGAAAGAAATGAAGCTTCCTAAGAATGATGAGAAATTATATATGTGGAGGAACAGAGGAATGACAGAATTTATGCAGTATTAAAAATATTTATAGGCCCATATTCCTTTGTATCTAAAGTTATTTACTCAGCCCTCTATTTGTTAGGCTAACTTCTGAAATGCCAGATCTGCAATGCCCTTCCCTTCCCTCTTTTTTCCCCTTGCTCATGATATTTCTTTGTTCTACCTCACCTACTTCATTCAATCCCAAACACTCATCAATATGAGAGGCATTGTAAAACAGGAGTCACTGAGGTTAGCTTACATTGTTGATCACATTTTTTGCACATTCAGCTACACACAAATGTGCCTGGAAGGGCGGTAGGTAGTGTGTTCCAATGGGGATTGCAGGGTGTGACAATTAAGTTCATGAACTCATCCTAGAAAAAGTGTTACATACCTCATTGCTGAATATCACTTTGATCACCTTTGACATACTCCCCTTGGGAAGCTATGTACTGATACCTGCAAAAAATCCACCTGTCAAAGCAATTTTGGAACTCTTTCTCGAATGGCCATCAGTGCTGTTGTCATATTACTCTTGATGTCCTGAATGTCATCAAAGTGTCTTCCTTTCAATATTTCCTTTATCTTTGGATAAAAAAAAAAGTCACAGGGGGTCAGATCAGGCGAGTAGGGAGGGTATTCCAATACAGTTACTTGTTTATTAGCTAAAAACTCCCTCCTAGACAGTGCTGTGTGAGCCATTGTATTGTCATGATGCAAGAGTTCTTTCAGGACCATTTTTGCACACATCTTTCTCATACCAAGATTGTTGATTAAGAGTTTCTTGTTTCTCTATTGATGTCTATTTGGTCTGCTATGTTTTCCATAGTCCACTGGTGAATTTGATGCAAATTAGACAAATTTTTGCAATGTTTTTTATCAATTCTGCTTATTATTGGCTGTCCTGACCTCTCTTCATCAGTGACATTTTCTCTCTCCTCAGAAAAACATTTAATCCATTTGTACCCTGTCATTTTTTTCATGGTGTTATCCCTGTAAACTTGAACTAACATGTCGCTAATTTCACTTCCACTCTTGCCAAGTTTAACAGGAAATTTAACGTTTGTTCGTTGCTCTAATTCAAGCTCCAACATTCTCATGATGGCACACGAAGACATGCAAGAACAGTAATGAGTGCCACTCAACAAGATACTGCCACATACTGTGAGACACTGATATACCAAGGTTATGAAACCTTCCTGTTGTTTGTACAGTGCTGCCAAATAAGTGCACAATGACAAGTTCATGAACTTAATTGTCAGATTTTGTATTTTCATAGCAGGTCAAAGCATTGATGAAAAGAAGTTATTCTTTTTTTTCTTTTAATTTTAAAGATGTGGGATACAATTCAGGGTTAGGCATACAAATGTTCATTATGCCAGTACCCTTGTTGATCAGGTGTCTCCCCCATCCCCGCTTCCCCAGGCAGATTCCCACTACTGCCAATCCTGCATCCCCACTCACCTCCTGGGAGTTTCCCACTACTGCCAATCCCAAAAGAAGTTATTCTAACAGAACAGATTGCTGGAGATCTGAAGTCTGGCCAAAGAGCATGGGACTGTGTCAAAGTGTAGGGGTCATTTTTAGGGCAGCACAACTTTTGCCACTCTGAGCATCCTCTAGCCTTAGACTATGTGATACTGAGAAAATATTTCCGTGAGGCTCTGTCTGTAGCAAAAATATTTTTAAAAATGTATTGCAAAATGTATGAGGTATAGGGATTTGTTTTGATTGATGAAGATTTAGAAAAGTACTTATGTATTTGTATATTTTTCTGTCACTGTACAAGAAGATTCTTTGTGGTATTGAGGTATTATCTCTTACTGTTCAGATCCAGGAACTCTCTCTCTCCCTCTGTCTGTATTCTTTATTGTCACATAGTCTTTTTCTTGTCCATTTCATATCTTCCACTAGGAGAAAAAGTGGCAATGCTGTTATTACTCACCCTGCTGTGACTCCTCAGGACTCATTTGTTTAGGAACAGTATAGATCTTCTGGCTTCTGCAGTTCTCCAATACAACTTATTTAATGCAGCTTATGACATTAAGTTGTGACAGCGTGTCATTCTTCATGCTGCTCTGGAAGAGTAGGGTCCAAAGAGTCTTTAAAGGTTGATACTAAACTTCATAGTTGATGGAAAAAAGTATAAATCTTACTCAGAGCATTCAGGAACATGTGAGCACTAGTTCATTTTTCTCCTCATGATAAGTTTACCATTCAGAATTTTACATTATGAGCACAGAAAAACATGTCTTCAAACTGTATCTTCTCTTGACTTTTGCAGGTCATAATCACCGCACTCCTAGAATGTTATCTCTTTTGATGCTGACTGCCTCCCTGCCTTCCACACACCTCTACTGGTTGGGAGGGTGGGTCCCCTGGGCAGAGGAAGAAAAACAGTTCACAGAGGTCTATTCCTTTTCTGGCATATTCTCTCTGGCAAACTAGGTAGGTGTTTTAAGCTCCCACATGATATTATTAAGTGCATAGTTAGGAATAAATACTTGCAATAGACTTATGCAAGTTAGTATGAGCAGATTCCTCACACCACTAACTGTGTTACCTAAGAATCACCTGAAAAATGTCATGGCCTGCCCAAGTTTCTATCCAGGGTGGGGGAGAACTATCCCAAAACTAATTAAAAGATAGTGGAAAAACAAAATAAAAAGGCCTTCTAATTTTTGACAAACCACAGTTGTTCAATAAGTTATACATTTGAAAAAAGAGGTTTTTTACCAAAATGTCTTAAGATGTTTTGAACATAAATAGTTTACCTGTAATCCTAGCATTTTGGGAGGCCTAGATGAGGAAATTGCCTGAGCCCACTGGTTGGAGACCAACCCAGACAACTTGGTGAAACCTCGTCTCTACAGTAAATTAAAAATTAGCCGGGCATGGTAGCATGTACCTGTAGTTCTGGCTACTTGGAAGACCGAGGCAGAAGGATCGTCAGAGCCCAGCAGGTCGATGTGGGGTGTCCATGAGTGTGCCATGGCACTCCAGCCTGAGTGACAGAGTGAGACTCCAACTCAAAAAAAAAAAAAAGAGTTTATAATAGGGCATCTTAAGAAACAGGGAGGAGTATTTTCTTTTCTCTATCTGTTGGAGCACTGATATGTAAGTTGAACCAGTCTGGGCCTGAATGGGAAAAGCGAAGAGAACATGATTTACTGGAATTGTTCATGGAATTGGTCTGGCTAGTGTACATTGATTCTGCTGTCTCTGAAGGGGCCATTACTATAGCTGTTGAAACTGAGGCAGAGAAAAATGCAGGTACTAAGTGATATCTATGATGCTAATACTGAACATGTTTAAAATAATCTCTGTAGACTCCTGGAATTTGTTAAGAGGAATTTTCAGAAATGCTGTAGATTTTGTAACAGTTCATAAAGTAAAAATTATAAAGCTGATGGTGACAATGATGACCTGATCTGGCCTGGGGAATTTGACTTTCATAGTATATATATATTTTTAATCTAGTCATGAATTCCTACTTGTATTCCTTATTTTAAAATGTATTTTTATTACTAACAAAGGGACAATTATTTACATATGTTTATCATTGAGATTTAAAACATTTAGTCTGATAATGGTGATGGTGATGACCAGACCAAACAGCAGAAGGATAGGAATCTTTGCAGGTAAGAAAAACAGACATCCTGTCTTCTTTTAGAACATTTGTGCTCAGAAGTGAAGTTTTCCTCTCACATAGCTAATAATTTGCATGATAAACTCTCAGCTACATGAGTTCTTAAGTGGCAGACCATCTTGACTTTTTAATTATTAATGCGTTTCTCAAATTACAATTATAGTCTTAATCCCTGTCCTGCTAACCAGCAATTTTCTGATTTTTATTCTAACCCAATTCATTAACTGCAACTTGTGTGTACCATGTAAGGACAGAGTCTTCAGAACTGCACCTTGCCAACTCTACATGTTATGAAATGCTAATGAGCTCTTTTAAATTGCTGTTCACTTATTACTAGACTTTCCAGGTTTTATTATTTCCTTTAATATTTCATGTTTTGCACATTCTTCCTTGAAAAATATTCCTCAAGATTATTTTAAATATTCTTGAAAATAAATGAACATATATGATGACTTTCTGTATGTCAAGCACATAATTGTCATATGTATTCCTTTCAACTAACCCTGTTCCTACTCCTCTTTAGTAAAGGAAACAAGATCAACAATAAAAAAACACTGTTATTTTCTCAAGGTCAACGGTGAAGCAACTGTTTAAGTTCAAGTTTTAGTCTTCAAATCTTGAGTTCTTTTCTCTACAGAACTCAAAGGACCATGTGAAAAGTTTACTGTGAAAAAAAAAAAAGGATAAAGAAAATAGCCACTAAATAACAATGGAAGGACTTTTCCCCCTAAGGTGCCATCATTAGCTGCTCTCAACAGTATTGTCTTATTTCATTTCTCTTCATTATTCTACTCACTTCTTGCCTTTATTCCTTTAATCAGATACAACATTGCTTACTTTTTTCCTTTTTCCAGTTTGTAGAAACTATTCAATAATCCAAATAAATGATCTATAATGTCCAATTTATCAGTTCCCATTCTATCTTCATTGGATTTCATACAATTTGAATTTAAGCATAATGAAAACACCGCTTGTGAATGCCTTTTGAATAACTGGTATAGATGATATCTCTTATCTGAAGTGCAAATAAAATCATGTTGTATGTTTCCAATTAATTGCTTCAGATGTCCTTTCTATCCTTCAGCAGAATATTCTATACCCTTTTTCATTGTAACTCCCATTGCACTCTTCCCAAAAAGTGCTCCTTCGTAGGGGCTGGGCCAATTTACAAATAGAATGTGAAATGGGAACTAAAGTCTAATCTGGCAACTATAGGTCATTGCATCTGCCTGGGTCTCTTCTTTTAGAGCATTTGTGTAGACTATTTCCACAAATCAGATGGATTTTGTCTGCAACTGTGATTTTTGTGTCCTCTCCATCTGAGCACAAGATTACAGTTCTTTAATTGTTCCCTCATGAGCAGTCATTGTTCCTTAAGTGGACCGCCATATTGGAGGGGCTGAGTGAGAAAAGCTTGTAGGCTCAGTTCACCCCTTCCCCATGAGCCTCCAGATGAGAAATTGCTCAGATCACTGACATCAGGTCACCAGTGCACACCTTTCTGTCTCATCTCTGATAACCTTGGGATGCTTTTCTTCCACTGGGACTGATATAAAAGTTTCTATGAGTAGAAAGAGACAAAATCCTATAATATTGACAGTAAGAATTATCTTTCATAATTATTTTTATTAAAGGCACTAGTTATTTCAAATTCATTGTTAGAGTTTTAGGAAGTCGTTTTCAAAATGATGCTTTTAATTCCTTGGTTCACCTATTCCATCAAGGTTGTGAATTTGACATCTGTGATCCAGAAAGTAGGTATAATTTAAGGGCATGAAAGTTTCTTCTAGCTTAGGTCTCATACCTTGGATGTATTTTAGCCTAGTTAGATTTGTGAAGTGAAGGGATTAAATTAAAATAGCATAGTCTATTTTAGGTATCTTTTTTGACTTAACCACCTTCTACAGTAATACTTACCTCATCATCTTATGTGTTGTATAATAAGTAAATAATTTTAACTTGTCAAAAATAGGTCAACATGTTATTACACATTGTATCATTGGTAGTATAACCCAAAGTCCATGTTTCTTCAGGGTAGCCCTGGGTTTTATGTATTATCCTGGTATTGGTGATTATCAGTCTACTCTCAAGACTGCTTCAGTTTGAATGACAAATTATATGGCTGCTTTAAGTTTTGGTTGCTTAAATGCAATCTTAATAATAGTTCCATAAAATAAATTTTAACTTTTTCCCATTTAATAAGTAACATTTGTTATTCAATTTTTAAAATTAATGATTAAAAAATAATTAAAAAAATAAATTAAGAGACCAGAAATATAAAATGATATCTATAATGTTTAGTTGGAAACTAAATGTATATTAAATATGATTTAGACATAACTACATGTGGCAACTTCAACAAAACTACTTATTTTACAAGTCTGAACTTCTTGCATTTTACTCTTAAAAACATGAAATGTTTTATTTAAATGGTTTTTATGATTTTGTTCCTAAAAAGTGAGTTGAGAGACAAGATTTAGGCTGTCATTTTTTCTAGCCTTTGTTCTCAAATAAAACATTTTGTTCTGGGTAATCTTTAACCCCATTAGACAAAAAAAAATTCATATTATTTGCAAAATGTTTTTCATTTTTGTGCTAGTTTTTGTAGCTCTAGAGATACCTTGATGTACTGTACAAGTATTTTGATGAGTCAATAAAAGCAACTTGCAGATTTGGTAAAGAAAATCTTGAGGAAATTATAGGATAATCTTTTTTATGTTTCTTGTAAATTATTTTATATTTCTTGTAAATTTGTGTTTCAACATCAGTGTTCTTTTGCTTCCTGACTTTAACCAGGGATCTGCCACAAATATAAATTAAACAATGAATAAGAACAAAAAACAATTTAAAACTGCGTAATGACCAAAACCACCATGGATGGCATTGTGGTGATGATGCACGAAGTGAGATCTGACTCATGAACTACTGTCCATGATCGCTTGGCATGCTCAAGAAGACTTCGGGAATGTTCTCACTGCCTGCTGCTGCAGGCCTCCATGGCACAGGCAAATACACTACGGGTTCAGGTGCTGAGTACTCCAGAATCTAGCCACAGCTGATCTCTTGCTGCCACACTGTCTCTGTGAGAGCATCACTTTGTGGGCACCATTTTCTTCAGCCACGATTGCTGCTGCCAAAGCCACCTTGGCCTTGAGAAAGGGTAACCACTAAACTTGTGCACTCCAACAGTGGGCCTGTTCTTTTTCTTCAATTTCTTTCAGTAAAGCAGAGGCCAGAAACTATATTTCATCACTTTAAGATTTTTAGGATTTTGAATGATTTTAGGAACAAAAGAATGAAAGTACAGTCTACATAGAATTTCTTAAAAGTGCTGCCACTGTTCCAGATCCTTTTGGGGATCTCTACGGGGCAGGTCCTTGCTTTACTCTTGGTCCGTAGGGGCAGCTCACCCTTTCCTCAGTCACTAGCACTGTTGCTGTTTCAGTATTCAGGTTTCAGTGTTTGTGAAGATGAGTCCCTCACCTAGAAAAGGGAGAGGTTCTCTTTGTCTTCAGGGACTGAGATATATTTCCCAAATCCTCCTTTCCTGTCTCGGAATTTATCTCCTTGCAGGATGATTGACAGTGAGACCATCCGTTTTCTTTTAAGGAAACTTAACTCCCAACCCCTGCAGTGTATTAGAACTCTGTGACTATATTGTGTACACTGGATCCCCAAAGTCAGAATAACCTGACTGATTTTAAATAACACCACTTTTGTGGTTGACTTGTGAAAATAATGTCAAGGTGCATCTTATTTACCATTCTGTTTTCTTATTTATTATTTTTATTTTTAAAACTTGTTTTAGAGTCGTGGGGTACCTGTGAAGATTTGCTACATAAATAGATTGTGTGAAGGTGAGGTTTGGGCTTCTAGCAAGCCCTCCCCTCTCCAGTAGTGGACATCGTACCCAATGGGTGGCTGTGTGCCCCTTATCCTCTTCCTGCCCTTCTTTCTTTAGCAATGCCCAGCAGTTGTTCCTGTCTTTGTGCCTGTGTTCCCAGTGTTTAGTGCCCACTTATGAGTGAAAACAGGCAGTATTCAGTTTTTTTGCTTCTATGATAGTGCACTTAGAATGATGGTCTCCAGCTGCATCCATATTGCTGCAAAAGATGTCATTTTGTTCTTCTTTATGACGGCTTAGTAGTCCGTCATGTATAGGTATCACTTTTTTTTTTAATCCAGTCCACTTTCAATGGGTATCTGGGTTGTTTCCACGTTTTTTGCTATTGTGACTAGTGCCACAGTATATATAGATGCATGTAGGTGTCTTTTTGGTAGAGTGATTTATGTTCCCCTGGATATATTTCCTGGAGTGGGATTGCTGGGTCGAATTATTTACCATTATTTCTTTATGCAGCAAAGAGTAGAGCTTCTCCTATAATAAATGTTCTTGGAATCTTTGCAATCTTGGAAATGTTGTAAGCGTTTTACAGAACAGCACTCTAGTGGAAAGCATAGAATCTTAGAGCTCATCTACCGCCTTCCGATTTTCTTCTACAAGATTCCTGCCAAGTTGAGCTTTGAGGCTGTACTGCTCCTATGTGAATACAGAGGTAGGAATTCTGTGTGTGTCACAGAGGTAACCATGAGCCCTAAGGAAGAAGTAAATTTGTGAACATATGTACAGGGAGCAATTCTTTAAAATATATTACCTGAATACACTCATGATCAGTGACTCCTTTGTTCATGAAAATAATGCATGTCCGTGTCAGACTTCCATTTTGGAAGGCAGAGGTCAAAATAATAAATCCATGGAAAGGGGGGCTGTGTAAAGAAAATTTATAGAAAACTTAAAGGATAAGAAAAATAAGTTGGATCTAGGAAAAAGAGCCAAAGGAAGTGATTTAGGCTGGGTCAAGGGCAGGGATGGGGAGTTACAGAATAAGAGTGATGTGTTTCAGTCAGACCAGCTTTCAGAGTGTCATCTTCAGGGGTGCTGAAGGCTAATGGGATTCAAAAGAGTATGTAACTCTGGGGGATCCTCTCTCTAAATATCCCTGCACTTGCTTGATTATATCGTAAAATGTTCAGCAGCAAATACATTTTTCTGTAACAGAAGATAAAGATTGTAAAATCAAAGTATTGAATTGAGGTCACAAAATTGTGTCCTATTATTCAAATCGTTTGACTATTTTACACCTTTGCTCTTTCTCACCTGGATTGCAGTAACAGCCCCCTAACTGGTCCCCTAGCTGGCCTGAGTAAATTTTCCGAAAATCATATCTGTTCATGTCTTCCCTAATAAACCATATACTTGTTCTCCAGCCACCCTCAAGACTAAGTTCAAGCCCTTGACAGGGCTGACAATACTCAGCAAGAGATATGACCCCGGTCTCCCAATCCAATCCCACCTTTTGTCACTCTTTCCTCTGCTCCCTCTTACACCAATCTCTGCATTCTTGGAACAAGAAACCCTTTCTTTCCACTCCTTTGCATCTGTGGACTCCCTCAGACACCTCTTTTCCCCATTCCTTCCCCTGCCTTATTTTAGATTTAAGATTAGAATAATCTTCTCCAGGAAGTTTCTGGGGGACCTTCTCAGTGAGGGTTAGAAGCAGCAAAGGCGTGTTGTTCTCATCATAGTCCTTATTGCACCATATTGGAAATGCCATTTACTTGTCTACATTTATTTATGTTGGGAATTTCTTGGTCTACCTTGTTGATCATTGTGTCCCCCACACGTAACATAGTTCTAACTTGAATGAGGTGCTCAATGAACAGCTGTAAAGGGATGCTCAGATGGATGGATGAATGAAAGTTTTTCCTCTTTTAATAAGAGAAAATAGTCAAGAGAATAGTTGGGGGAAATGTGGTGGCAGAAAATAAAGGAAACAAATTTTTCCTTGCCTTTGGTTGACCATATATTTTTTAAAGTAGAGCAAAAAAACCCCACAAAAAACAGAAAAGAAAACCGAAGAAGTTGTTTGCTGGTTGGTTGGTTTTAAATTTTACTACCTCTAAGGGCTTGCTGCTGTGCACCTATTGCTTTTATTTTGTTTTTGATCATGGGCCTTTTTACATTATTAGAACATTAATAAAAGAACATTATTTCAAGGTATCACTGTACAGAACCTGACATAACAAGTCTTTATACTTGGCAATATTCAGCAGATGTAATCATGTAGTCTACAGTGTAGATAACATATGGATGTTATGTACCGTATAAAATATTTCTGTTTATGTAGGACATCTTAACCAGTAGAAAAAATTACAGATTAGAAATTTGGAGGCATAGGTTTTGGTCTTATTTGTATTATTACCTGTGTAACTAACATTAAGACACTAAACTTTCTGTATTTAATTGTACTTAAGGAAATGCATCATCTTTAAAATGAACTGATGTCTTTTCTGACATCTCACATTGTGTGAAGATAATGAGATGACATATACAACAATATTATAAGCTACTCTATAAAATGTACATGCTAAGAAATATGAAAGGAAGGCTAAGAGCTCAGGAGCTAGCCGGGCTCGGTGGCTCAGCCTGTAATCCCGCACCTTTGGGAGACTGAGGTGAGTGGACTGCCTGAGCCCGGGGGTTCGAGACCCGCCTGGCCAACTTGGCGAGACCTCATCTCTACAATAAATCAAAAATCAGCCAGGCGTGGTAGCAGGCGCCTGTAATTCTGGCTACTCGGAAGGTTGAAGTGGAAGGATCGCTGGAGCCCAGCAGGTCGAGGCTGCGGTGGCCGGAAGCGGCCACTGCACTCCAGTCTGGGCGACGGAGTGAAACTCCAACTCAAAAAAAAAGAGCTCAGGAGCTAAGAGGAGTAGGAAGAGTTCTACTCAATCTACTAATTATCCTCTTATTACACAAAATAAAATAAGAAGGTTATGCAGGATGTTGTTTTGAGATTCCTTTGACCCTTACATTCTATCATTCTAGGAAACAAAATGAGTACTGTATTCTGCCCATAGTTCCATTACATTTCTGAAAAAATCCATTACTGTTTAATCCATCCTACCATTTCATGGGTTGCTGTAGTTCAGTGAATATTGTAGGCAACATTTTTTTTCCTTCTTTCTTTTTCTATCCCAGCTATTTTGTGGTTGTTCCAGATGTGCACCTTCACCTTTGATATATCCACACTCTGTCTTAGAAAGAAATGCTTCAAATCTACCTGGGAACCAATACCAGCTGTGAACTTTTTGTGTATCTCTTCACAGCTACCCAAGATGGTTTTAGTAATTGTGTTCTGTAGAGCTCAGCAGTTGCTATGTTACTCGAAATACTTTTTCTTGTTTCTTGACTTTTAAGTCGATGCTCAGAACACCTATTCCTCAGTACTCAGCCTGAAGGAAAGAGGGTTTTCTGTTGCCCTGCTAATGCTAAACAAACAAAAAAACTCAAACAAGCAAAACAACAACAACAACAAAAACCCTTCCAATTAAACAATCTGGGATATTCTTATTGAATAGTGGATATTAGCATCTTTCAAAGCTAGACCACCTGCTTGTTGGCAATTTGTGGCTTTTTATTCTCATGCAATACAAGGGATAATGTCTGACAAAGCAAAAAATAATTTCAAAAGTAGGAATAAAGCATGATTTCTTTTCAAGGGGGAAAAATCACTCCATTCAAGTCCCTGTTCAATTTCATTGCTGCATTTGAGCCTTTAAGAAGAGATATGTGGAACAGTTTATCCACCTTATATTTTCCAGTACTTAAATTTCCCAGACCCCTAAGCACTACATGGAATATTTGCTCTTAACTTTCTACAAATTGATACACATAGCTATAGAGAAATCTATGTAGAAATTCTGTTTTCCAGAGATTTGGCAGTTTCTTTTTAATTGGTACTTAGGGAGTCCCAGAATTCACTAATTTGTGTTTAAATAGTGGGAAAAATTTGAGCAGGAGGCCCCAGGAACCTTTTGCTACCGGATACATTGTTGAGGAAAAGCACCACTCAGGTAACCCTGTTCCAAGTATATGGTATGATACATTCACTTCAGAACAGAACTTGAGTCCTAGAGTATGAGTCAGAGATTAGTTACTATTAGAAGATAAAAAATCATCCGTGGATGTGTTTTTGCTGGCTGCTTTGACACTGCTGTTACAGGCAAGAACAAGGGATGAGACAGACGATGCTGCTGGTCTGATGAAAACACATTCCAGAAGCGATTGTGACCAAGTTGTGGTTAAAGGAACAAACTGAAAAATAACTACAGTTTTGGGAAGAGCTTGTGAAGTTGGGTACAACCAGAGATAGTATAACATGCCACAGGAGGAATCAATGTTAAAAGTGACAGTCCCCAGGTAGACTTAGGTAGTTACAAAAAACTATACGACTGAAGAGTTCTGAACCCTTTAAGATAAGCATTGTCATATGTTGAGTCAGTATAGCTTCAGGGTCAATAATCTGGACTCCAGAGTCAGACACACACGACTGATCTCAAATCTCGCTTCCACTGACCTTGGCCAAGTTACTTGACAATCTTGTGCCACAATTTTCTTATTTGTACTATTTGCTGGGGGGTGGGAGGGAGGTGGGATTGGCAATAGTGGGAATCTGCTGGCAGCGGGGGGGGGCATAACTTATCAACAAGTGTACCTGCGTAATTAACATTTGTATACCTAACCCTGAATTGTACCCCACATCTTTAAAATAAAAAATTTTAAAATAAATAAATAAATAAAATAAAAATGTTCTCATTTATAAAATGAGATTAATAATAAGCCCTGTGTCACAGAGTTATTCGATAGTACATGTCAACAAATGGTGTCTATTATTGCTATTGTTAACAAGATGTTCTGGGAATGGTCTTCATCTAGGTCCAGAACATTTGGTCACAGACTGAGCATATCTAAATACTGTAGTCTGTCAAAGCCTAGCACTGGCTTAGAAATTGTACTTTCCAAGGAATTTAAATATTGTAAATTGTATTTTTTAAAGATGGTTGCCACAGTATTTCCCATCCTACGTGCTTTGTGATAGTGTGTCCTTGCCACTTCTCCCATGAAGAGGTGAGGTTTATGTTTCCTACCACTGAGCCTGGATGGGCTTGTAACTGCTTCAGCCAATAGAGTATGGTGGTAATGACACTATGTGATTTCAGAGGCCAGGTCATAAGACACTTTCACATGGTTGGCTGACGTGCTCATTTTGGGGTGTCCTATCTGACTCCCCTGAGGCGACCATGCTGTGAAGAAGTCAAGTCACATGGATAGGCCAGAGGAAGGTACTTTGGTTGGCATTCTTAACGTTTGAGTCATCCCCACTCAAACACCAGATATGTGAATGAGTCTTCAGGTAATTTCATATCAGTCGTTAAATTATCCCCAGCCTTAGTTTTTTCATCTGAAACCCCTGACCTCAAGGAGCAGAGAGAAGCCAGCCCTAATGTGCCCTTCTAAATTCCTGACCAATTATTGAGCATAACAAAATGGTTGTTTGAAACCATTAAGCTTTGGGGTAACTTGTTATACAACAAAGATACCTGAGATAGAAAGTCTTCCTAGTCTGGCCAGTTTCCCATCTATGGATTTTCCAAAACTTTTCTCAGTCAAGTAGATAGCATTTTCCTTGTGCCTTTTTTTTTTTTTTTGAGTTGGAGTCTCACTCTGTCGCCCAGACTGGAGTGCAGTGGCTGCTCCCGGCCACCGCAGCCTCGACCTGCTGGGCACCAGCGATCCTTCCGCCTCAGCCTTCCAAGTAGCCAGAATTATAGGCATGTGCTACCACGCCCGGCTGATTTTTTGATTTATTGTAGAGATGAGGTCTCGCCTGCCCAGGCGGGTCTCGAACCCGCGGGTTCAGGCAATCCACTCACTTCAGCCTCCCAAAGGTGCCGGATTACAGGCTGAGCCACCGAGCCCTTGTGCCTTTTAATGTAAGTTATCATACTAGAACAGGAAAAAGCCAACATAGCCAAACAGAAAATATACACAAAGCCAAAGAACATTTAGGAATCATATGGTAAGCTCTGTGCAGCATAGAGTAATGCAGGCATGACCATGTTGTAAACTCAAAAGAGACTAAGACAATTTGGGAAGCCTTCATGGTAAAGAGGCTTGCATGGGGCCCTGAAGGATAAATGGGAATTGAATAAATAGAAAAGGGAGAAGAAGGAATTCCTGGCAAAAGTGTGAAAAAAATATTATTTAGGAAAAAATGAGATTTGGCATTGTATGTTAGATTTAATCTGTTAGAGTTGTGTTCATCTAGCTTGCAGAATAATATTTATAAGGAAAAATGTTTTTTGATGTATTCCTAATTCTAAGAGAATTTACTTAGTACTTTATGTGGGTTGAATTATTTCAGTGATGTCTTAAATCGGGTTAACTTCCACAAGATTGATGAGCAAACTCCCCCTCCCATAGAAACATAATTTATAATTTTATTAGAACACACACAATTGTCAACAAATTTAAACAAATATAATGTCTTATAATAGACATTCATCATTTCAAAGTTATGCCTCAGTAGTCCTCATAACTATTAAATCATAAAATAGAGAAAAAAGTTATTTACCCTTTTTAGGAAACATATTTAGATAAATACTCAAATTTTGATGAAAAGATATAGCATAGATATTAATAAAAAAATTTTATGGTAACTAGCTTATAAATATTCACAAAGTATCCTCTTTTTTTAGACTGGAAAACATAGTTTATTTAGAAAGTAGATTAAAGAGAGAGAGAGAGAAAAGAGGATCCACCTTCTAGATTGAAGAGGGGGTCAGAGCTTACAGAAAGAAGTATGGTGGTCCTCTTTCTTTTTTTAAAAAAATGAATGGGTAGCCCAGGATTTTGCATTCTTAAGTTAATTTCAACTTCTCAGTAAATACCATAGAGATATATGGACTCTCATTTTAACTATAATTTTAAATTTGGGGATTTTAGATTTTTCCACAATCTGCTTGACACAATTAGTGACTGAAGTACATCAATTCTTAAGTAGTAAATTCTGCTGAATAGCTCAACTTCCTGCTCTTGCTTATATTGGGCCCCCCTGCTCTTTCTTTAAGTTTTACCTTCTGATCTTAGTCCAGCCCTTGGGATAGTGTAAAATAACTCGACTTTCTCTTCTACATGATGAGCATTCAATTGCTTGAAGGCATCACTCATATAACCTCTGTGCCTACCCCTTCTGTCTTTGGCTAAAATTCCATGTTCTCTCATATGACCATCTTTCCAGACACTTCTTTATTCTGATTTGAATTATTTTCAGAATGTCTTTCCTACAATTGCCCAGAACATTTAGTCTAACTGGTATGGGAGCAGAAATACTTTTCCCCCTACACCATTGTGTGTTGGGGGAAATGCAGGACTCACTGACAAGTCTCTCCAAGGAAATTGTCACCATTCACATCATTAATTTAAAGGTGATGAATCAAACTTCATCTTTATGGTTGTCAGTAGCTCATATATCATTATCTACAATTTCTTAGCTCTGAATTAATAATCCTCACCCAGTTAGCATGGGCTTTATGATACTTATTTAGCATGTGGGCCCTTGCTAAAATTCTCATACAAAAATTAATGTAACGTTAGGTCAGAATAGTTCTGGCACCTGCAAGATTGATATTTAAGTTGATGAAGTGGGAAGGAGTCAGTTTTCAGGACATACCTTTGTGCTCAGGGTAAAGCTGTTGACTAGTACTTTGGAACAAGGAATGAGAGCATAAGGGCATGCTTTGAAAGGGTCATAGATGCTGCATTGTTGATAAGTGGAAGGCTAGAGGACTTCTTGGTGAACTGAAGCCCTTTTCATGCTTTTAATTTTTTCTGTGGCAGCCTGTCTTTTAAAGCAGCTGCTTCTGAACTCTGGCTTTTCATTTGTAGGATTGGTCGGAATGTTCATTTCTGATTCACTGATTATACTGGGTATTTTTAAAATGTTGATCCAGGGACAAAGAAAAATGATCTATTGTATCCCTTGACCATAACATAGCTTCCAAATTTTGGAATAAAGTATTCCAAAGTAATAATTTACTCTTTTTGTCTGTGAGAAGGATGCCATGCCCTATTATCCCTGAGTAACTGTTTTCACACTTCCCAGAGATACAGAATTAAGTGACCCTCCAAATAATGACCATTCTGTTCACACACAAGACTGCCACTCAAGTCTTGATCTGCTTTCTTAAAGTCCTTCTGACCAGCTAGAACACCTAATTGGCATTAAGGTAGAAGAATCTACCTATAATTATTTGGAAATCATATGAAAAGAGATAGTAATTCCTTTTCTAGTCAGAAAGTCTGTTGGAGATGATGTTGGTAAGCATTATGGCAATGAGAAAGCAAGCCCAGAACATTCCTAGAAGCATATAGAAGCAGTTATTGGTATCTGTCCCCAAGCCCCTGCTTCAAATAAATAACTAGCCTTCCTTAAACCTATGGATATGACTGTTCTTTAGGAATGAATTGAGTTACTATCTAAATGGTTGATTTTAGTGATTTGCTGTCTTGGTTTATCTTTCCTGGTGACTAGTGCCAAAGATGTCACTAGTAAAGCTTTGTTTTTTGGTTCTCATATATATAAAACTTTCAGGCTCAGTTTCTCAAGGTCTTCACTTTCTCATGATCATATTGGAATAGTTGATCTATTACAGTACTTTCAATTCAGAAGTGTATGATTCCTGAAAGTAATTCAGGCTGCAGTCAGTTAACATTTATTTAGTATATGTTTATTACTGAATGAATGCATTTGCATGTTAATGTAAATACATTTTAGATCTCTTCTTAAAATCAGGCTTTATTATGGAGAGGGAAAGAGTCTGTGAATGAATTAGTGTTATATGGGACTCGGAGACCAAGAACAAAAAGAAGAACAAAAATAGAACAAAAGAATCTTCACCTACTTCAGTTTTCCTATGGCTATGCCTACTCATGAACTTTGGAAACGTTTACTCACTAATCAGCCACATGAAGGACAGAAGAATCTACATGAGGAAAATCACTGAATTATTTAACCTTGATAGATATTAGCATCATTTTTATCTTTGATCATATTCAATACCTGGATCATATGTATTCAGTGGCACAATGTAGCCTGAATAAAAGGGAAGAGGAAATATGAAGAGAAATAACATCTATTGAGAGTTTAATATGTGCTAGTCACTATGCTAAACACATTGTACAGACTTTTTCATTTCATCCTCACAATAACTCTATTGATTAGATACTACTATTAACCCCCTTTTACAGATAAGAAGACAGAGGCTCAAAGAAGCCATGTAACCTACCCAAAGTCACACACCTAGAGCCAGAATTATTGGATTAGATGGTCTGAGTCTAAAACTAGTAGCTTAATAATTATTCCAAAGAAAAAATATTCACTGGATTCATATCGTATGATTTGCATGTGTCATCTAACTAAAATAAACAGAGAAAAAGTCGTTTCTCTTCAAGAAATTGCAGGCTGTATTTATAGTTACAAGAATGGCTTAGATGAATTTTGAATGACAGAGCTCCATTTGGCTTCTGAGCAGGCTAAACTTTTAATTTTGGAAGGCCCTATTGGAAAACAGCTCTGAAAAATCATCCTGGAGTGACCCTGGTAAGATCAACCACTGTACAAGTCTTGGCTCTGTCACTCAAATGCATGCACATTTAGATAGCATTCTATGCTTTTATTCCTTTGCCTATAAAACGGAACCAATGCTCAGTGTGGGTGTGATGATTAATTTGAGTTATTATACATTCTTGGTAGCCTATAAAAGCACTGTACAAACATGTAGTTTCAATAATAGGGTAGATAGAGATAATCAAGTGAAATCATTGCTAAATTTTCACTTCTTAGTACGTGGTATAGCTATTTTTTACGCCTGGCTGTAGACAATATTATCACATCATTGACCAAATTACATGCTCAATAAAAGCCTATAAATTGGTTATAAGATTGACCAAAGACCACAGACAGCTTACTGTTGGAGAAGACTAGGACTTAATCCTTCTCCTGCAATCCAAAAAAATATGTCTTGAAACCTAGATACTAGGTTGCTTCACAATAGTAGAGAAGTGATTTCTGCATCTTTAGACTTTATGCAGAACTAATCCAGAAGGTATCTTTCCAGAGCTCGGATTCTAGGTCTTCATCTCAAAAACTACTTGGTTCTAGATTGTGCCAGCCATTATTCCTTCTAGCTCACACTCAGCTCCAGAAACTGGCAGCCATATTATTTCACAGTGGGCTTTCAGTTGTGTGCAGAGTCTCCTTGGTCCTGGAGAAAAGTGCTTACCAGAACTCCGAGAGTCCCAGCAATACTAGCCAGGTCTGATTTTCCAAAAAGCAGGTCTGATTTTCCAAAGTCAAGATTTAGAGATACTTTTAGCTCTTGGTTACTTCAGAAATCCACTCCTCAGTTAATAATATTAGCTAAATGTATTCTGATTGTCTTTTTCCTAGATAAGAAGCATTTTCTGAGATTGGATCTTTATGCATATATTGGGGGATGGTGTGAGGGTGACTCAACTAAACGCCATAACTGCCATGATTGTGAACAATTGTGGAGTCTATTGCCAAGAATCAGCTACATGCTCTTGCTTTTTAAATTTAATTTTAATTTTATTTAAAAAAAAATCGAACAGGGTGTCACTCTGTCGCTCAGGTTGGAAAGCAGTGAGTGATGCAATCATAGCTCCCTGCATCCTCAAACTCCAAAGCCCAAGTGATACTTCCACTCCAGTCTCCCCAGTAGCCTCCCCAGTAGAAGGATGACAGAAATGTACCACCATGCCCAACTAATGATATGCCCCTTTCCTTTATGGCTGAACTTCCATGGGGGAACCTTATGCTTTAAAAAATCCTGTCAGCACCCTATGATTTTATAATTCACAAGGCTTTCAAATTTTGAACTAAATCCACGCAAAATCTGATGCTGCCTACTGAAACAATAACTGGTTGTTGGGTGTCTTCTCTGCATTGATTCCTGCTGGCCTTGTATGTTGTTATCTCTGAGGCTTTGCTAACCAAACCTATCATTTGTACAGAGCAATGTTAGGGTTTGATAGCTATGGATCCTCAGAAGCAACTAAATGGTATTAGCCTCGACTTCCAGAATGTAATGAATCATTATGCATTCTATAATGAAGCCCAAGGTGCAAAAAATAGATCTGAGTGTTTAAAATGAAAATTAGCCACACAGGTTTTCAAGAAGGAAAAGTATTAATGACCTACTTACTGGTGTCTCAGAGATGAATCCAACTGTTTGTTGAGAGTGCTGATCTCCATTGTGATTCCTTGGCATTTGCCTCACATGTTTCTTTGATGTGCAAACCAAGCAGTAATAGCATAATATTGATCTCAATCTTTTTATACCCTTAGGAGTGGACCCTTCCATTCATTCACTGTTTTTTTTGCAAGACTGCAATTGCAATGCTTTGACATTCGGGTAAAAGTAAATGCTGCTGTAGCAAAAATTATATGTTAATAGTTTTTCATAATCTAAATATATAATATTCTATTTATGTTTTCCATGCTTGAATGATATTATATGAGAATATCATATGACTTTTAAAAATCTTCGTGTGATGGTATGAAATTTCTTTCCTTTCTTTTTGGCTAAGTTAGTTAATATTGCATGTGTTTAGCAGAACCTAATTATAGGAGTGGGATAATTTTTTTTTTTTTTTTGAGTTGAAGTCTCACTCTGTCACCCTTCCAAGTAGCTGGAATTACAGGCATGCACTACCATGCCCGGCTGATTTTTTTATTTATTGTAGAGATGAGGTCTTGCCGCCCAGGTGGGTCTCGAACCCGCAGGCTCAGGCAATCCACTCACCTCAGCCTCCCAAAGCATGGGATTGCAGGCTGAGCCACCGAGCCCGGCTATGAGATAATTTTTGATGTCTCTCTTTATTGCTAAGAAAAGCAGTATTGCATAGTAATTAAGATTGTAAACTTTATACTTGATATTGGCTTTACCACTTAATAAGAATGTAACCTCATTAGTAAAATGGGAAAAATGATAATACCTTCTGAATTCATTTGTTCTATAAACACTTGTTGAATGCCTTCTATGTGTCAGCAAATTGATAACAACCCAGAATACAAAAGTGGACATCACAATTTGGTCACTGTCTTTCTGGAATTTACAATCTTCTATAGGAATGCTGTCTCCTGACTACCAGTTCACTGGGCTTTATTCTAAATTTAGTAGTGAATTTACATTTTTTGAATTATTTAGCCTCTGGGAATCAATAACAGGTTAAAGTGCTTAGAATAAATGAATATGAATATATAAATTAATTTATTACCCACCTGATTGGGTGAAATAATGTATAAAATTTAAATTAAAAAAAACAGAAAGTAAAATTATAGATGCACACTGTGAGTTTGGTAGAATAGATGAAATATAAGAAGAGAGACTTATATGGGATATTATGAGTGAGGTAAATTTTCTTTTTTCTTTTTTCTTTTTTTTGAGTTGGAGTCTCACTCTGTTGCCCAGACTGGAGTGCAGTGGCCACTCCCAGCCACCGCAGCCTCGACCTGCTGGGCTCCGGCGATCCTTCCGCCTCAGCCTTCCAAGTAGCTGGAATTACAGTCATGCGCTACCACGCCCGGCTGATTTTTTGGTTTATTGTATAGATGAGCTCTCGCTGCCCAGGCGGGTCTCGAACCCGTGGGCTCAGGCAATCCACTCACCTCAGACTCCCAAAGCGCGGGATTACAGGCTGAGCCACCGAGCCCGGTTTAAATTTTCTATTTAATATACAGAAAAACTATAAAGAAAGCACCCAAAATATCTGAGGTCTATGCTTTCATGGCAAAAATGAAAAACAAATATTCTTCTGACCTCAAGTGGCTAAATTAAAAGAATTGCATTAGTCAAAAACACAGAAAGTCTAAAAGGAAATCTTTTCATTGTAAGCAATGCATTTGAAAATAGAAATAGATGTATGTGTTTGAAGAAGGAAAAAATTATAAAAAGCAAGCTTTTATGAAATCAGTTGCTTCATAAATTTGAAAAATTAAACAGTATTAATAATTAAAAGAATAAATCAAGCTCTTTGAGTTATCAAAAGTCTCCTCTAACCGGGCTCGGTGGCTCAGCCTGTAATCCCAGCACTTTGGGAGGCTGAGGTGAGTGGATAGCCTGAGCCCATGGGTTCGAGACCCACCTGGGCAACTTGGTGAGACCTCATCTCTACAATAAAATAAAAAAAATTAGCTGGGCGTGGTAGCGTGCACCTGTAGTTCCAGCTACTTGGAAGGCTGAGGCGGAAGGATTGCCAGAACCCAGCAGGTCGAGGCTGCAGTGGCCGGAAGCAGCCACTGCACTCCAGTATGGGTGACAGAGTGAGACTTCAACTCAAAAAAAAAAAAAAAAGTCTCCTCTACTCTTTTGCCAAGCCTAGTCACCATTAAATAAACCAAATGATATAAAGCTGGTCTCTGAATCCTTCAGACACTGTACCATTTTATTAAGTATATACAAAATTTAAAATATAGGGGTATAAATCATAATTTTAGAAATCAAATTATAATTCTCAAAAGAACTTACTATTAAAAATAATTATAATGTCAATTGTATTATAAAGTAATCTTCTCTTAAGATTACATTATAATGTCAAATGTATGATAAAGTAATCTTCTCTTATGATTACTTTATGAGGCTGGGCTCAGTGACTTAGCCTATAGTCCCAGCACTTTGGGAGGCCCAGGTGAGTGAATTTTCTGAGCCCATGGGTTTGAGTCCAGCCCAGGCAAGACCTCATCTTTACAATAAGTCAAAAAAATTAGCCTGGCGTGGTAGCGCACACTTGTAGTTTGGTGCCACTGCACTCCAACTAAAAAAACAAAAAAATTACTTTATAATACAATTGAATAATATTGACACGTTAAAATAATTCTGAGTGAATACATTTATGTTATATATATATATATATATATATCTCAGATTGAGAGGAGTAAACCACTCAACTCTTTTGAACATTAATTGGAGAATGATAAATGTAAATTGCAAATTCTGTACTCTGCGTCTCTTGCTTCTATGGAACTATTCTGATGGGGAGCCAAGCAGCTTCAAATCCTCAGGGACCTCAGCCCTCCTCCTCTTCCTCCTCCTCTTCCTTCTCTTTCTTTTTCTTTGCACAGACTTGCAGACCTCTCTAATTATACTGCGTTTCCAGAAGGGAAAGGCTACATCCTCCTAGATATCAATTACAAACTCTGGTTAGGATTGTGGCCTCTGTTGAACTCCATTAATTCTCCCAGCTGCTTAAATATCATCAATCAGAAAAAAAAATAATTAAATTGTGACACTGAATTGTAAACAGATTTTAGTTGGTAAGTTGTGCTATGGTAATGGGATTGCTGAATGGTTGGAATGGTTGGTGTCATCGAATTTTGTGGGCTATAAGCGTAATTAGATGTACACAGTGCACAATTGAGAGAGACAAAATCAAAAACACTTTGTTGATACTTTGAAAGCCTGGGGGATACTTGATTATGTGTTGTTTTGGACATTTAAATAGCTATGAAAACATGAGCATAGAGGATCTCAATAAACTACTATTAGATGAGGAAGGTGATAAGCTTGTGTCTGTCTCTGAAGCAACATATGAAAGACTATAAAATGAGCCCTGTCATGCTGGGTGAGCAGACAGCTTTTGAAACACCTTCAGAATCTCTACAAAGAATTTTGTAACTAGCAGAGATTATGTAGAGAGAGCCTCCAGTGAAGATTAATTTCAAGATGTTCTTGAAAGGATTTTCAAAGTGATTTCATGCTGGTAAATGTACAGGTAAAAACTGAGTGTTCAAGTGCCATTTAAGCTACCTTCAATAAAATTACAAGCAAAAACTATGTGCAAATTAGACATAAATACATATTTTGCAGTCATATAGCCTTCCTCCAAGCCCTGATGAATAAGTGAGAGTACTTTAAGCAAGTGACATTTGGGAGGAAAAACAAAGCTTGAAGAATATTTTTTTAAAGTGAAACATATGAAGACATTGACCAAAATAATTCACACATAATACAACTCTATACAGTACTTTATAGATGAGGTTAAAATCTCAATTTCAGCGATTCTTGGGTCTTTAGATTGCATTATAAAATGCAGCGAGCCATTTCAGAGACTCAGTGAATAAGTAATCTTGAATGAACTGCGACATGATAAAAGTACAGAAAGTTCTTACCTTTGGCCCAATATTTAAAAGTATTAGCTATGGAATGAGGAAGGTTTTGTAAAGGAAATTGGGACTGTATTATTTTTGGCAATTGAGTTTGAAAAATGTATTTAAAAAGTACCAACTGTTAGCCTTTTGCTCAGAGTTCAAGGAGCTTCCCAATATGATCCCAACTTACTTCTCCAACTCGGCCTACCCATATGTACACTCTTCTCTGACTCTGTCTTACTTTATTTTCTTTTATTTCATGTATTTACCATGTCCTACTTTCTAATTAAATGATTTGTTTGTCTGTTGTATATGCCCAATAGTCCTCACTGCCATGCCCTTGTTTGTCTACAGTCCATTGCCTGTCTCTGTATGCCAAATATGCTTTTCAAAACCCAGTTCAATGCCCTTCCACCATGAATTCTATTTTTTATGTTTAAATTTTTTATTTTAAAAATGTATCTTTTATTTTAGAGATTTGGGGTACAATCAGGGTTAGATATACAAATGTTGATTATACAGATACCCTTGTTGATGAGGTGTGCCCCACCCTCCTCTGGCAGTTTCCCTCAACTGCCAATCCCACCCCCACTCCCTTGGCAGTTTCCCACTACTGTCAATCCCTTTCTTAAAGTATTATGATAATTGTTCAAGGTCCGGTTATGAATGAGAACATATGGTACTCTACTCTGTTCTTTGTTTCTGTGATAGATCACTGAGTATGATCGACGCTAAATCCATCCAAGTTGCTGTGGAGTTCATATGTTTGTCTTTCTTTATGGCTGTATAATATTCCATTGTACCTATGTACCATATTTTAAAAATGCAGTCCAGCTTCGATAGGCAGTATGGTTGGTTCCATGTTTTTACTATTGTGACTAGAACTGCAACAAACATGCCTGTGCAGGTATCTTTTTTGTAGAATGATTTGAGTTCCTCTGGGTATATTCCCAGTAGGGGAATTGCTGGGTCATATGGAAGGTCAACTTCTAGTTCTTTCAGAAATCACCACACTGTCTTTCAGAGAGTTTGCTCTAGTTTGCATTCCCATCAGAGTGTAGAAGCGTTCCTTTTTTGTCCACATCCTTGCCAGCAGCATCTGTTGTTGTTTGTTTTATTAATGATGGTCATTCTTACTGGGGTTAGGTGGTATCTCAATGTGGTTTTGATTTGCATTTCTCTGATGATGAGTAAGGCTGAGCACTTTTTCATGTGTCTGTTGGCTGCCCATATATCTTCTTCTGAGAAGTGTCTGTCCGTGTCTTTTGCTCACACTTTTTAATGGGGTTGTTTGGTTTTTTCCTTTCAGCATGTTTGAGTTCCTTGTAGATCCTAGATGTTAGGCCTTTGTCAGATATACAGTTGGCAAATATTTTTTCCCATTCTGTGGGCTGTCTCCCTGCTCTCTGATGACAGTTTCTTTTGCTTTGCAGAAGCTCATCAGTTTAATGAGGTCCCACTTATCTATCTTATTTCTTATGGTATGGGCACTTAGGGTTCTGATCAGGAATTGGTTGCCGGTTCCAATTTCCATAAGACCACCATGAATTCTTGATGGATCCCCTCCTGCTACTCCTGGTGGCATAGCATGCTCTATCTTGTTTTAGTTATTTAAGAGCATGCATTACCTCCCTGCACTAGACTTCTTGAGGGAACAGTCTTTATCTGATTGATATCCCCAATTTTTATAGTAACAATGGCAACAATAGTTGCATAAGAAAGACCCAGTAAGCCAGGCTAGGTGGCTCAGCCTGTAATCCTGCGCTTTGGGAGGCTAAGGTGAGTGGATTGCCTGAGCCGTGGGTTCGAGACCCGCCTGGGCAACTTGGTGAGACCTCATCTCTGTAATAAATTTAAAAAAAAAAAGAAAGACCCAGTAAATATTTATTAAATGAATGCTTGGATTACAAATGAAAAGATTTGTTTCAAAAGAGATTTG
Organism: Carlito syrichta; assembly: GCF_000164805.1. NCBI lineage: Eukaryota > Metazoa > Chordata > Mammalia > Primates > Tarsiidae > Carlito > Carlito syrichta. The sequence goes on from NW_007250696.1 coordinate 748,227, forward strand.
GGAAAAAATGCAAATGTATCATGAGTCCTTAATTGAATTAGTTATTTCTTGCTTTGTAACAAATTATCATAAAACTTAGCAGCTTAAAACAACACACATTTATTATCTCACTGTTTTTGTGGATCAGGAATCCTGGCATGGATGAGCTGGGTCCTCTGAGTTAGAGTCCCTCACAAGTCTGAAATCAAAGTGTAGGTAAGTGCCAAGGCCTCATCTGAAGGTTTGACTGAGAAAGACTATGAAACTGAGGGTCTGAGTTCCTTGTTGTCTCAGTTTCTTGCCACAATTCTCCAACATCACGGTTTATTTCATCAAAGCATATAAGCCGAGAAGGTGAGAGAGAGAGAGAGAGAGAGAGAGAGAGAGTCTGCTATTAAGACAGGAGTCACAATCTCATGTAGCCTAATTACAGAAGTGATATCCCACCCACTTTGCTATATTCTATTGGCTAGAAGAAAGTCATAGGTTCTACCTACATTCAAGTGGAGATTAAATACAAGACTGTAAATACCAAGAGGTAGAGATCAGTGGGGAACATCTGAGTAGCTGCCTACCACATTTATTCGAAGTTTTTTTGTATACCATGCTCATTAAGAGTTCTTTGCCCCTCATCATACTATAGTTTGCCTTGTATCCGACTTCTACACTTACAGAACATATCAACTCTTTGAGACCCAGATCAAAAGCCACCTTCTACTGAGGTCTTCTTTGATTCCATTGAGGTTAATTCTTTCTTTCTTTATCTAACTATAATACTTTGTGCCCCTTTTATGAATTACATTTTATTTTGAATCCACAAGGATAAATATGGTCAATTTACGTTTATCTGCCATAACTGTTCTCCTTATAGCCAGGGGAAAAGCATAGGGCATCAAGATTAGCAAATTTATTTGCTAAAGCCTATGTCTTTTGCCAGCAAATAATAATTTTCCAAGATGATAGAAAATGGGTGCTAAGTTTCAGAGAACCTACTAGAGCTGAGCTAATATTGTCATTTTTCTTATAAAGATTGGAACTAAAAGAAATAACCCACAGCAGACATCTGGCACAGTACCTGGCATATAATGGGAGTTCATCCAATATTTGATGTTATCCTTTTTATTTTTCTTCCCCACTTCCTAACACCACCCCTTATACACACTGCTTTAAAATGGTGCTTCAATAATGATATCAGGATGTAAATCCTTTATTTAATTATTCAATAAGACCTCAAACAACTATCTAGCATCTTCTGATACCAGGCACTATTGTAGACATCAGAGATACAGAGAGACACAAATTGAAAACCATATGTTTTCTTCTGTTAGAGTTTACATTTTAGTTATGGGAGACAGATAACCAATTGTGGCAGACAACGATAAGTACTGGGACGAAAAATGAAGGCAAAGGGGTTATAGGGATGGAGTGGATACTATTTTATACAGGATGATGAAATGACATTTAAGTAAGTACCTGACGGAGGTGAAAGATTAAACTATATGGATATCTGGTTGAAGAGAGTTCCAGAAAGAGGAAGGAGAGATACAAAGGCTATGTAGGGGAAGCATGATTGATGTTGGAGAAGCAGCAAAGAAGCTGATGAAGAGCTATTGAAGAGTTATTCTCAGCAGAATAATACGATCTGACAAGTATTTCTAAAGTATCACTTCAGCTGTTGTATAATGAGTAGATTGCAGGATGCAGGGATGGAAGGAGTAGGTTACTGCACTACTCCAGGTGAGAAGTGATGAAAGTTTGAAGAAGAACCAATAGAATTTGCTGATTGATTGCATATGGGCTATAAAAGAAAAGCAGAAAGGAAAGATAACCCCTAGGCTATTGCCTAGATGCTAGAAGAATGATGTTACCACTATCTGAGTTGGGAAAGACTTTGGGAGGAGCTGGTTCAGCAGAGGGGAGAATCAATCCTTTAGTTTTGGACATGCCAAGTTTGAGATGCCTTTTCGACATTTAAGTTGAGATGTCAAGTGGGATGTTAGATTTATGGAGTTCAGGAGAAAGGTTGCGTTCAGAAAATATATATTTGGAAGTTCTCAGCCTGTGGATGGTACCTAAGAGATTAACTGCAGACTGAATGTGGACAGAGAAGAGGTCATGATCTGAGCCCTGCAGCTCCCTAGTGATGAGAAGGCCTTCTTCATCAAAAACGGTACATCCTATTTCACTGATTCTTTGGCAAAGTATAAGCCTTTTTTGTTTTTCTTCAGAGGAATAAGGTTTATCACCTACTTAATCTGCTGAGGGGAGGCACTATATCCTGGAAGAGTGAAAATAAAATATAGAGAGCAACAGCCTGATGCAAAACCGTTAAAAGAGGGGAACTGGAAAGGGATATTATCCTGAGTTCCTGGGAGATATGCACAAAAGTTCAACCTCAGGGGCTGGAGACTCCTACAGGATGAAATGGAAATGAGACTCATCAGCCTTTTGAGTGCAAAAGGGGCCATCATTTCATTCACATTTTCACTGGCATTGTTTCAGAAAATTAAAAATTGAAGACAATAAAAAGGTTAAAAAAATAATAAAACAATAAGAAATAAGACAGAGCAGTTAAATAAAGATAAAATGATGCAGGGAACTAGTTTAAATAAATGGAAAAAAATAGAAGGCAGCAAGCAAACCATGAGGTAAGAACAATTAAGATAAAGTAAAACTTTAAACTAAAGGTCAGAGAGAATAAAAGAATAACCCAAACAAGCTAAAGTGATAGACAAGAAAGTAAACAGTGATTTCAAAGCCCAGGAGTTTAGCTAATCAACATGACTAAATTAAATAAGCAGTAGCACAAGTTTCAAAGATCAACTAGGAGTCCCTTGAGCTAAAGCCCCAAACCCCAGGACATGTTTTTTTTCTGTGGCCTGAGACCCTCCACAGGCAGCTGTCCCCTCAGCAGAGCAGGGGCCTGACTTTTACCCCTACCTCCTTTCTTTGATTCCTGGCATCTTTTCTCTTTGGTTCTATTCCATATCGTTTCCCCTGTCTCCACCACAAGAATGTGTCTCCGCGAGCCATCATTATCGGTTGTGACTCTACCGTCCAGCTGTTATGGATGGAGCAGAGGCGAGCACTTAGGCTGAGTTGAATTAATCAGAGTCTCTTTTTAGAACTCTGGATTTGTGAACAAGACTCACTCAGGATTGGCCTCTTCAATAATAATAATAATAATAATAATAATAATAATAAATATTTTTTGAAGATTTATGTGGTGAACATAGATCTTTATATGTGTTTTCTCAACTAAATTTCTTACGAACCGTATGAAATAAGTACTATTATTGATGTGGAAACTGAGGTCTGAGAGGTTAAATGACTTTTCCAATATCACACAGTCAGTAGACGGCAGAATAAGGATTTAGACTCACTTCTGTCTGATTCTGGCATCCATGTTTTTAGCCTCATGTAATATTATATCTGTATCTCCTTTTGAAGAGAGGAGATACAAACTTGGAAACTATGAGATGGCCATCTTTTGTCTACCATGAGAGCAGAGATAATAATGAATTGACACTTAAAGAGCTCATAGGAGCTGCAATGGACTAAATATTTATGTTCCCCCAAATTCATGTTAAAATCTTAATCCCCAAGGCAATGGTATTTGGAGGTGGGGCCATGTGAAGTTATAGTAAGAAGATGGCTATCTATGAGGAAGTGAGCCCTCACCAGTCACCAAATCTGCCAGTGTCTCCATCTTGGACTTTATAACCTCCAGAACTGTGAGAAATAAATTCTTGTTGTTCATATGCCACTCAGTCTATGGAGTTTGTTATAACAGTCTGAGTGGATTCCGATAGAAACCAAGATGAGACAGGAAGATTCCTGAGCTTCTCTTTTGAGCCTGGCTCTGTTCCTACTACCCTGCAACATGGGCCACCCCTCCTTCCCTGTAACATAGTTCTCCTTTTGAGTTAAACTAACTCAATTAAATGTCTGGAACTTGTAGTCATGAATCCTAATAGTATAATACTGTTTCTTGATGTGGGTAAAGGAAGACCTCAAAGTTCCAGGATTCCCTTGTATCCTGGCTTCTCTTTGTTGCTAAAAATTAGTGTTCTCTTGTGTTTGCTTCTCAATCTCTTTTCTCTGCTACCCTCTTCCTAAACCGCAGGTCCTTTGGGTACAAAGACAATTAGTAGGTCTTTTTTGTGTTCCTAAAACACTGCAGATAAGCTCAGATAAGTTGATATGATAATGTTTATATATTTCTTTATAGAAATGTGACTCCTTCCTAAAGTATGTACTTTGGAATAATTAAAAGGCTATCTTCCCAGAATGAAAAGGTCACATATTATATGATTTCATTTATAGAAAATATCCAGAATAAGTAAATCCACAGAGACAGAGAATAGATAGTTGCTAGGAACTGGGGAGAGGGAAGAATGGGAAGGAACTGCTCAATGGGTACAGGGTTTTATTTGAAAATATTTTGAAACTAGATAGAGGTCATGATTACACAACATTGTCAATGTACTTAAATGATCTGAATTGCTCACTTTATAATGTTTTATTTTTGTCATATGAACTTCATCTCAATTAAAAATATTAACAATAAAAAATTCTATACTGTGAAAGAAAAAAAGGTTATCTTTCATTCATATGGTAGTCATCTGGGCTTGAGATCATTGTGTTGAGAACTGTAGGTCAATTCTGGGGACGGGAACAGGGGACTTTCTGATCATTGTCTTGTCACAATGGTTCCTTCAACTGACGTATAGGAGTCAGAGAACTCTCCTAAGGAGAGCATGGTACAGCAAGGCTTACTTTGTCCATTCCTACAAGATAATCTTATGTAAATTAGAATCAGGGATTTGAAAAAAATGAGACTGTTCTCATGATGTCTTGAGAAGTTCTGTGGATTTGCTATTTTGTAGTCTCTCTTGCCTAACGAAAGATGCACACGTCATAGTCCCCTAAGTGGGAAAAGAAAAGTACTTTTTTACCACCACTTTAAATCATCTGCAGTATAAATTGGGAGGTAGATTGACCTCAAGGGAGGATCGGATAGTATATTCGATGCTTGAAAAAGGCAGTTTTCTGGCTATTGGCCCTGCTAAGATGAAGAGCATCTGAAAACTCTTACTGGAGCTTTAACAACAGTGAGGGAGATCATCTTTATCATTAAAGGCCAAGAAAGTAGCGCAGGCGACAACTTTTCTTGAGTTTAACAAAGCGGCTATAGGAAAACCACTCGTGAATGCTTTTCTCTTAGAATTCTACACTTTTCACTCATGACATTATAAAGGGAATCATTTATTACCTTTTGGACCTGGCAGGGAAAAAATAACTCTTCCTGATTTGGGGACCCAAATTCTCCTAAAGTTATACCCTTGTTAGTGTTCTTGGAAATTCATTATTTACAAAGCTCAAGTGACTTCTAATTCCTGTCCAAGCTCATATTTATCAAACAAGATAATCAAGATGAATCATAGATTTTTAGAACTAGAAAGCATGCGACTTCCTTCTTATGAGGAAGGACACAGAAAATGACGTTCAGGGAGGTTGGCAGGCTTTTGCTGGGGCAAAATAGAAATAGTGGCCAGAAATGTCCACTACTGATGTCACTGCTCCTCCATTAGATTACAGAGCCCAGCACTTGGTGTTTCTTGCCTTTATATTTATTTCTGCCTGTTTGAATTATGAGGGGTTTGATGTCCTCTGTACTATTTTTAAAAGCACTATTTTGCATTGCCACAATTTAACAATGTATTCCACAGGGTCAAAAACCTATACAGAGTTCTAATCCAGGGTTCACCCTGCTCACCGCTTTCTATGACATATGACTTCTCACATGCCATTGCTTCTAAAGGGTTGTCTGGCCTCTGCTTTAACATTTGGAGGGACAGGAAACTTACCACCTCATGAAGCAACACATTTCATTTGTGTGTGTTTGTGCTATACTCTCTCTCTTTCTCTCTGTCTCTCTCTATAGAGAGCGTATATTTCATAATCTGCTTTTTTGTAGTGGACATCCCACACATACATTTCACATTGATACAGCGTCTTCATTATAGTCATTGCAAATGGCTTCATATGCTATATGATTTTCTTAATCAAAATTTATGTAACCATGGCTTAATTTTTTTTACTTTTATAAGTAGAATTCAATCTAATTTTGGTTTGGGGCAGTTTGGTTATTAGATCATAGAGAGTTTAAGATTTAACCTTTACTTTTTGGCTCTAATTGTATGTTCTAGAACACTATTGAATAAATCTACTCCCTATGTCATGAGACAGTTCTTTTCAGTGTTTTTTAAAAAGCTATCATTTTCCTCTTAAAATTTGCCTTTTCCAAGGTAGACATTCTCAGCTCTTTCAATCATTCTTTACAAGTTGTGGTTTCCAGCCCTTTCACAAAATTGTTTGCTCTCCTCTGGATGTGCTCCAGTGGTCAATGTTCTTTGTAAAGCATGGTGCCAGAATTAATTACTGTAATAACAATAACCATAATAATAATAACCACCATTTATTGGCTATGCACAATGTTCCAGGAACTGGGCTAAAGGCTTAGCTCATTTAGTCCTCACAAAACCCTCAAATGTTGTATGTGCTATTACCCATATATTTTTCAATGAGATAACCAGTCTTAATATGCTAATTGACTCATTGTCCAAGGTCACAAAAGTAGGAAGTGGCAAAGCTAGGATTAAAATATGCTTTGTGGTCTGAGCCAATTTGAGCCAAAATGGTCCACAATTTTCTGGCTATGCAAAATTTAGAGCTGAGATATTAAATTTATGAGAGAACACCTTACAATTTCATTATCTTGTTTGGTGATTTCATACTTATGGAAAGTATGATAGAGTTCAGTTTATCTGGGACAGGCTTAAAAACATCAGTTTATCCATTTGTCAAATATTTATTGACTGCTGACTTCCTGCCAGACATTATTTTAGGAAGTGACAACACTGAGATAAGCAAGGTAGACATGGTTCCTCCCTTCACAAGGTTCACATACAGTGGAGGAGACAGATGTTTTGGAAGTAAACAAATAAATACATATGGTAACTTCAGATAGCAATAAGTGATATAAAGAAAATAAACAAAGTAATGTGCTAGAATGTGACTGTGTTGGGGAATAAGGGAGATGTAACATGAGATTTGATTAAGGGAGTTTTCTTGGAAGAGGTGACATCTAGTCCTAGACTGAAATGATGAAAAGAAACCAATCATATGAAGATCTTAGGGAAGAACATCCGAGTCTCAGGGAATGACAAGAGCAAAAGTCCTGGCACCAAAATAAGCTTAATGAGCACAAGACACCAAAAGGCCTATATGTATTAAAAAAGAGTAAGTAATGGAAGAGTGGAGGGGGGTAATTTCAGAGACACACACAGGAAGAGGTCACATAAGGTCCTGTAGATCATAGTAAGACTGTTGGATTTCTTTGAAGTGATGGAAAACTTCTTCTGAGTTTTATGCAAAGTGGACTGATCTAATTCATCTTTGTAAAAGATGACATCACTACAGTGCAGAGAATGGATCGTAGGAGGCAAGAATGAAAGCAGGGAAATGAGTCAGGAGGCTCTTGCCATGGTCCTGTGAGAAATGATGGTAGGTCAGATCAGGTGGTAGCAGATCTCACTGTGACTCACATAAATGAAAATAAATGAAAAAACTCAGACAAAATGAAGGAAAATGGACACAAATTCCTGCTAAATGAAATGGAGTGGGATATGAGATAGAAACTGGTTTGACTCTGGATTTGGGGGTTGATGAGAGTGCTATATACAATGTGTGCTAGGTATAGTATATACAGGCCATTTACATATGTTCACTAATTCTCACAAAAATCCTATGATGTAGCTAGTATTCCCCCAACCTATCTCTGACAAAGCAATTAAGATTTAGAGAGGCTGGGTGACTTGCCTCAGGTTACATGGATAGTCATCAGGAAAAGCAAATTTGAACCCACGGGAGACTGACATCAAAAACAGTGCACTGTTTTCATGACAGAGCTCACACCTGGAGCTCTGGTAAGATTACAGCTTGCCTATAAGTTGAGATGGAATTAAAGAGCCCCATGGCAGAACTTTTTATAGAATCACATGTTCTATTATCAAGGGACTTGATGCTGCTTGATCTCTCTCTGAGTCCTTGAAGGGTTGTTTCAGTTCTGGAACCTCATGTCTAAAGGACGTACGCACATTGGGTGGAGTCAGAACTAAATTAAATAATTAAGCCAATGGAGACAATGACTTCTGAGAAATGATTAAAAGGTTGCGCCTTAGCTCAGTGATGACTAAAGGGGACATCAGCCTATAAATATTTCAGGGGTGGGTGGAAATAGCAGGAAGAGGGGATTTTTCTGCAGAAAGTAATTGCATGAAGAGACAGGCAAAGAATACAGTTTAGTTCCTGAGTCTTTGTGATGCTAGTGGCTTAACATGCCTCTATGTCTAAATTGTCTCATCTCAAAGACATGAGACATGATTAAACAAAAAAAGGGAGGGGGATAGTATCTGGGTGAAAGGCATTGAAATCCAAAGAAAACATCCTTTCACCTTTTTTTTTTTTTTTGAGTTGGAGTCTCACTCCATCGCCCAGGCTGGAGTGCCGTGGCACTCTCATGGCCACCCTAGCATCGACTTGCTAGGCTCCGATAATCCTTCCTCCTCAGCCTTCCAAGTAGCCAGAACTATACACATGCACTACCACACCCGGCTAATTTTTGATTTATTGTAGAGACAAGGTCTCACCAAGTTGCTCAGCCTGGTCTCAAACCCATGGGCTCAGGCAATCCACTCACCTCGGCCTCCCAAAGTGGTGGAATTACAGGCTAAGCCACCAAGCCCAGCCTCTTTCATCCTTTTAACCTTCACTTGGTAAATATTTTTTGGCCTTTTACTTTGCATAGGACACAGGAAAGGGGAGGATTTGAGGCCAAAATATGGGTGTCCATTATGAACATTATTTTACAATAAGGCATATTTTTATGGGACAATTACGATAATGACAATTTCTCCACAGTAACTGTCTAGCAGGGACTAGAATGACTCATACCCTGAAACATATTAGCTATTGTAGTGTTCTGGAGTCTGGAGAGAAAGGGTAATGCTGGTACCATGTATCCCTATGACCGGAACACTGCTATACTCTAAAGAATGAGGAGGCTTAAGTTTCAAACACAGGCTGGTGGTTTCCTTGCATTTGCCACAATGTGGGTTTGTCTGCACATTTGTTAGTGAAATAAGAGAACACGGCTGCTTGATAACACAGGGACAACTGTCCAATACATTGGGCGCATTATCTTCCCGTATACAGTATGAAAATTATATCTAACAGGCTGCAAAGTCAGAGAGCCTAGGTTTATCAGCTACATCCGGGCTGCATACAAAAGCTAAAGCCACAGAGGGAAAAGTTTATTGAAAAGCACACCTGTCCTTTTCAGACATTTTTGAAGTATCATATTCGTTTTCTGATGATTTTGGCCTTCTGCCCTTGATTCTTTAGCACGGTTGGGAGGCTGTCCTGTGGCCTGAAGGTTAAAGAGAAGTCTAAGTGAATGTGTTGTCTTAATGGGCTTTGAATGCACTCCCAAATGACACATTTTCTTTTCTTTTCAGTCTTGTTTATAAAAGTTACACCTGCAAAATTGGGACTGAGTCCAGTGAGGAAGGACATAACATTGCCTGAATGTGCAAAAAATGAGCAGGGTGTTGTCTGTTTCCCTGCAGGCTTTGAGCAGTCTAGTGGGTAAATGAGCATTTGTTTCCTGTGCACCATCTTTGAGTTGAAAATGAGTCACACACTTGTGGAAAGAATGGGACTATCTTCTTTTGTCTAGCTCTGTATGCTTTTGTGGTTAACGAATTTGTCTTAATGGGAAGCTTGATTGTTTCTCTTTTTGAGGCAAATTATTAGAATTTACTTTTAATCTGGATTAGGATTACTTTAAATATATTTTTCTTGATTCATAACTTGATTCATAGCCAGTGTATACAATTTCAGAAAATTTCTAGGGGGAGGAAAAAATCTCTTATTCTAGTAATTTAGAAATATAAACTGGTTCCCAAGTATTTGAACAAGTTTACTTTGAAAATAATAAATGCAATTTGTTGAAAGCCTACTTTGTACCAGTCACTGTGCTATGTGTTTTTTTTTAAATGAATTATATAACATGCTCCAATAGCTTGATCGGTATCAATAGCTTGCTTTTATAGCAAAGGAAAGCAAGGATCAGAGAGATTAAGTAACTGACCAGTGGTCTCAGAGCTGATTGGTGAAAAAAACCTGCATTCATTACCCATTTCTGTCTAAATTGAGGGCCTGGCTTCCTCCATTTTGACACTCCACCTCTCTGAAAGGGTTATTTGATGGCAAGTTTGTCTCAAGCTTTTTAAATTTTTATTTATTTTTTGAGTCAGGGTCTCATTCTGTCACCCGGGTTGGAGTGCAGTGGCACAATCGTGGCTCATTGCAGCCTCAACCTACCGGGCTCAGGCGATCCTTCTGCCTCAGCCTTCCAAGTAGCTGGGACTACAGGCCCATGTTACCATGCCTGGCTAATTTCTTTTATTTTTCATAGAGATGAGATCTTGCTATAATGCCTTGGCTTGTCTCAAACTTCTGGGCTTAAGCAATCCTCATTCCTTGGTCTCCCAAAGTGCTGGGATTATACGCATGTGCCACCGTGCCTGGCCTCAAGTTCTTTTTACAAAGAGGTAGGTCATATAGTAAAAAAGACTAACGATGATTTCCTTTTATTTCTGTAAGAAAATTATTTCATAGGTTAGAAAACATGTCCAGTCTTTTCTGGATGTGCAAAGAGGTTTGGATGCACTTGGGTACTGAAATAGTCTCCATGACTCAGGGTACTCTGATTCTGGTCTTGGTTTATCCAGTTCTGCCTGGCCTTGACTTTGAGTCTTGTAGGTCCCAAATATCTGAGAGTATGCAGTGGCATACACTTATGCATTCTCATTGCATGACTGCATTCTTGAAGAGGTAGAGAAATAGCTTATGGAGGGGGTTCTGATGTAAGCTTGCACAAAAATTTCACAACTAATGGACGAAGAGAAAAAAATACCAGAGCAGATAAATTTAATGAAGAGAGAGAGAGAGAGAGAGAGAGAGAGAGAGACTTATCAAAAGGGAAACATCTGAAAAGTGTCATCAGAGGCTATAGTGTCTGAAATTATTACTGAACTATCTGCAATTATAAATCATTATTTCAGAAAATCGGACTGAATGGCATGTTAGGGCCAAAAGCCAAGTCACACAGGTTCAGCTCTTAAGGGTAGTTTCAGACATTTCACCCTCATTCCCTCATTTTCTCTTAAAAACTGGAGGGGATGGGGGGCATACTTCTGAGGAACTCACTATTTAAGTTTCAGGTTTTCGCTGAGTATTTTCCTTCTCTTTTTTTTTCTACTTTGTGAGCTGCTTCATGTTCACACAAGAGGCCCATGTGTGGCGCCACGGAGAATGTTGGGCGAACGCCTGCTTGTGGAATTGTTGTAGAGCGGCATCTTCCGTCCAAGTATATCACGTGTCTCCGGTTTTTATGGGTTCATTATGTACATTTATTTACATTCCAGACATTTCTATTAACTAGTTATAGAATATCAAATTTTTAAAAAATCACATTTGACAGTCAAGGCAAATTTCTGAAAGAAGATTGTCCTCAGCCATGTCATTCTGTGTTGCTGCAACCTCTGGCTGATGTGTGGGTTATCTGACAATTTGGCTTACTCACTCTGTCTCCCCTGTTTTTCTCCAGGTGTAAATTGGAGAGAACTTCCCTTTACCTCTTTACCTGTTTTTCTATTTTTATATCTTGGCATTCACTTCCCCTAATTTCCATATCTGATGGAGGAGCAGACACCAGGCCAGCACAGCAAGCTGATGCAATGGGCAGAGCCACCGCTCAACAGGAAATGAAAGAATTCCTTTCCATAACTGTCAGACAAGGGAAAGGGCGGGGCCACGTTCAGTTGGTCCTAACCCATTCCTGTGAAGCTCGCCACACCCTCCTCGCAGGTGGCAAGACCTATTCTGTTCCCATCTGCCACCTCTGTGTTTCCTTCAAAGGCATTTCTGAAGATACTGTGGAGTGTTCATTGACCACTCCAGCCCTCTTTGACCTTTTGTTTCCCTAGTTTTTCCACCATGTTTTGTGAGGCTACATTCTCAACGGACACCTACTTGATCACTGTGAAGTTTGTCTCAGTTATAATGTAGCATCTGATTGTCGTAAAAGAAAACACAATCTAAACTGGCTTAAGCATAAAGAAGATTTATTGGCTCTCATAACTGGAAGTCCAGAAAAATGGTTTGATCCAGTGGCATAATTGCATCATCCAGGATGTGGCTTATTTCCTTTTCTCTAACAATGGTGCGGTTTCATACTAAGACTGCTATGCCTGTCTCAACATGACAGACAACAACTCCCAGGTCCACATACTAACACTTCCCAAAGAATCAGTTACTATTTACCCTCAAAGTCCCAGCAAACTCTCTTGCCTTGCTGGCCCAAACATGTGTCTGGGGACAGGTGGTAAAAATACTCTGATTTTGTTAAGGCCTAAAAATATCTCCTATTTTTGGAGCCAGGATTGGAGTTAATAACCTAAATGCTATTGGCTTGCCCCTCATGACAAAATGCAGGTAAGAAAGGTTGTCTGGATGGGGACCTGCAATGTGGTACAAGAGGAGGTCGGAAAGGAGGATGACCCTGCAACGGAGGCAGAGAAGCTAGGAGAGGCAGGAGGAAATCTGAGACAGAAAAGTAGCACAGGAACCAAGGAAAGAGGGAGTTTAACAAAGAGCTGATCAACATGTCAAATGCTCCTGAGAGTCACATAAGGTAAGGTCTGAAAAATGCCTACTGGCTTTAATCCCACATAGCCAGGGCTGTTTTGATGGTATGGTGGGGATTCGAGTCAGGCAGGGGCAGGTTGTGGGATGCATGTGTAGAGAGAACATGGAAAACGAAAGAAATCCTGAACTGTGAAGGAAAGGAGGAAGGAAGAGGGATGGCAGGGAAACAGTGAAGCTGAAGGAACTTTGAAAAGACGGAATGACTTGTTCCTATTTAAAAAACTATTGTAGGGTTCCAGGCGGGAAACATTAAAGACACAAAAAAGAGGGATCGTCAACACACTGAAGTTGCTGCAGTGGAGTGCAGATGGAGAAGTTGGCTATAGAGAGCAAGTGGACAGCTTTTCCACTATAAAGTAATGAAGGAGGTGATCGCAGATAGAGCAGAGCAGTTTCTACAACCCAGCACAGCCCAGCACGTAGCTCTCAGATCTCAGGACCAGACTGCTCTGTCCTAGAGTTCACCAGGTCCTGCTGTGATAGGGAACTTCTCACTGGTCCACTTTCTTTCCAGTTCCAGTTCCTACCTATGGACATGTTGCTCATAAATGCCACATGCCTTCTTCACCTCTCCCTCCCTCCCTCCTTCTGCCTTTCCCTTCCTCCATCTGTCTCCCTCCCCCACTCCTGTTCTTTGTTTACATCTTTTCCCTTCTCATTTCCTCTTTTCAGTACTGGGACCCCTAGTCCCTTTTCTCCTAAGCTCCCCAGCAAAATTCTAAATCTCTCCCAATGGGTGGTATGCAGAAAAATGCAGCACTTCTGCTCCTAGCCCCAGTCTTTTAGATGATGCCCAGCAAGTCTGACTTGTTCCACCAAAAGGGTCTTCACAAAGGTCCAAGATCACTTTTTTGAATAAATACAATTTTAATTTGTCAACTGATTTTTTTCCATTTTAATTTTAGATTTGGGGCTACATGTGCATGTTCGTTACATGGACATATTGTGTAGTGGTGGGGATTGAGTTTCTAGCTGCCCATTCCCCAGGTAGTGAACATTGTACCTACCTAATAGGTAGTTTCTTTTTTTTTTCTTTAAGTGAGAAGGCAGGATTTATTAAGAAGACAGAAGTTCCCTCAGTGGAAGGGGACTTGAGGGGGTTGCCCAACAGGTAGTTTCTTAATCCTAACCCTCCTCCCCTCCTTCCCCCTTATTAGGGTCCCTAACATTCATTATTTTCACCAGGATCATTCTTTAAAATATAAACAGACACGAGGCATGTCTCTCCCTAAGAAGGCAAAACCTTCTCTTCACTTCTATTTATTTTAATAAAATTTATCTTTCCAGTGTACCCAACTTACAAAGTCAGGACTTTAATGACAGGACAAAATATCTAAATTTTTGGCAAATTGCAATCAGTTTTAAGATAGCATAACAGAATCACTTTGCCGCATAATCTTATAAATTACTCCCAAACAACAAGAATAATCACCAAAAAAAGCAGAAATCCCATCTTTAATAAAACTAAGGGACAGCTATAACCCTGAACCACAATATAGAAAAGCATAAAGCATATGGGAGTGTGATGATATGTAGATCTGAGTCACCATCAGCATGTGCATTCAGGTAAGTAACCGACCTCACACTCCTTTCCTAAGTTCAGGATCTATTTTATTTACCTCAGAGAAACTAAAGGGCCTATTCAAATGGTTTTTCCAAAATAAGGGTGAGTCTGTCCAGATAAAAAGACAAACTTTCATCTCTTACAAGTTAGAAAATCTCCTTCTTTTTCACTTGTGGTAGCTTTTTATGGCAATCAGTTTTTGAAATTTCTATTAAAAAAATTCTTAGAGTCTAGTCTCAAAAAACAGGGGCTCTATTTTTTCTAAATACCTTGACTAATGCCCTCTGTAGAACAAATAGTTCATTTTAACTCATTCTTTGGCTTATTTCTCACTATAGGAATGGAAGTCTTGCTGTCATCCACTATGGCATCCACAGACATTCAGATGTTATGTGTTTACCTTTTGGCTTAAGTTAAACAGAACTCAAGAGAAACATGGCCTTTAAAACCCCAAGATCCTGTCTGCCTTTTTCCTCACTAGTGCCCTTGGGCATTTGCTTGTAGCCCCGGCATGAACTTCTGTGAAACTTCTCTTTGAGCCTGTACACTTGGCACTTGAGGGTATTGCCACGGCTGGCTTAGTATATAGGACATTTGGGGATTGCCTTTATTAAGGGAGTTTAATTGGTCTTCCTGGGGGTAGTACAAGCTAGGGCAAGATGTTCTTACTCCTACATAATGAATATTGATACAAGAAGATAAACACTAAATGGTTCCACCCCTCACCCCACAACCCTGTACTTTCCATTAAAAAGATAAAGCAGATGGCCAGATATTAAGAAAAGGAAGGCTTCATTTGCTCTGTTCTTACCTTAACAGTAACAAAAGAAGTTAAGGAATAGTTTTTCCTCACAGGGTGCCATCCTGCACAATGAATATGTGGGCGACGGTCTTTCTGATCTGTACTAACCCTCTCTGGTCACCCTCAGAGGAAGCTCCACATGGGAACATCTGCAGAGTATTTGATAATGAACTGTGCTGTGGTTTGCAGATATGTGGTTGTATCTAAGAAAGAAAATGTAGCCTTTGCTCTCTGGGAATTGACTGACCTAATTAGTCTGGTCAGACCTTTCATCATGAGAAAACAATTTATGCCTCTCTCAGCCCCATTTATGGTTAATGGAACAAATGAGAAAACAGGAGATTGAGATAAAGAAGCGGGTGAATTGTACTAGGGTCTAAGCTTCAGTGACCACTTTGGACTAATTAAGGGATAAGCTGATTTTAAACAGTGAAAATTCTAATTAAGAAATATTTTTAAAGAAATGTAATGTTACTTTCAAACATGAATAATTACCATCAATAATGATGGAAAACAGGCAGAGATCACCCAGTCCTGCTCAGAACAGGAGAGGCTGTTCCACTGCTGAAGTGCTTGTACAATTTTGTACTCTTCAAAAGGATAAAGCTCTTCTCTCCAAAAACAATAATATAAACATGGACTCTCTTTGTGGCACAGAAGTTAGTGTTTTCATGCCATTAGTCATACATTCGTTCCATAAACATATTTTGACAGCCTTCTAAGTGTCAGGCACTGTTCTTGGTAATGAGGATTCAGCTGAACAAAAAAGTAAAAAAAAAAAAAAGTCCCATCCCTTATGGAGCTTTGGGAAACACAGGCGATAAACATGTAAATAGTGGAAATGTATACTATGTCAGATGCTGTTCAGTGATATGGAGGAAATAAATTGAGAGGGAGGAGATTAAGGAACAGTGGGAGGGGCAAAGAAAGGTCAAGATGAGCCGGGCTCGGTGAGGCAGCCTGTAATCCCGCGCCTTTGGGAGGCTGAGGTGAGTGGATTGCCTGAGCCCGTGGGTTCGAGACCCGCCTGGGCAGCGAGTCCTCATCTCTACAATAAATCAAAAAAATCAGCCGGGCGTGGTAGTGCATGCCTGTGATTCCGGCTACTTGGAAGGCTGAGGCGGAAGGATCACCGGAGCCCAGCAGGTCAAGGCTGCGGTGGCCGAGAGCGGCCACTGCACTCCAGTCTGGGCGACAGAGTGAGACTCCGACTCAAAAAATAAATAAATAAATAAATAAATAAATAAATAAATAAATAAATAAATAAATAAGGGGGTTGGTATAGGCCTTCTTGAGAAGGCGATATTTGAACAAAGACCTGAAGGTTATTGGGAAGCAAGCCATGAATACATCTGGGAAAATGAGTCTTCCAAGTACAGGGAAGAGCTAGTGAAAAGGCCCTGAGGCGGTAGCACATGCGGCAAGTACCAGAGGCAGCAAGAAAAATGACGTGGATGGAGTAGAGTAAGGGAGAGAGGAGCAGGTATTTTTATAGACAAGAGAAGAAATGGGTGGGTGTGGAGCTTCAGACCACAGAGAGCTCTCGAGGGGATTATAGAGACTTCACTGGTGTCTTGAACCATGCAGGTGTATGAAATAAGAAGTACAGCTGATGAATTTTTGTAAGTTGGAAGTTAGATTTGGTCACAGTCTCTAGCCTTTGCACAGTCTCAAGCATTTTAAGATGAGTCTTCAAGTAATAACCACTTAAATAGCGAATGGTGAGAACTGGCCTGGATGTGTGAAGTTACAGCTTTTATTCCCAGTCAAAATTGCTGGTCAAAAGTAACCTAACTAGCAGAGGATGGAATTGTCTCCCCAGAGAGAAGGAGCATTTACCTATGGGGATATTTAGAATTAGCATAAAAATGTTTAAAGGAATCGGAACTGCAGTATTAATATTATGTTAGGAATTCATGTATAATTAGTATTATTAATGTGAGAAAATTTGGTATCTTAGAGTGATGATCTTAAAAAATGAATTTCAAATGTGTAATTGAATAATAGATTTTGGTGAATGTTTCTAACGCCATATAAAGCACTAGTATACTAAAAATATTCAAGTTTCATCATATTTATAAAATTAATATGACTTATCTGAGTTACTTAAGTATTTTGGAAGTATTTACTAATCAACACTAACTTAAAAGGAAATGGAATATGTTAAATTTATAAACAATGTTTATAATATTTGAAGGTGCTTAGGTGACCAAGTTTATTGAGTAGAAACCAATCAGCATTATTTAAATCCTCATCACAAGTGGTTGTAAATATTTGCTAGATTTTTAAAATTAGAATAAGAAGCTGAGCATAAAAGCTCAAGGAAGAATTGTTTCAGCATCTGTAACTTTATTTAAATTTTTTTAAATTTTATTTTAAAGATGTGGAGTACAATTCAGGGTTAGGTATACAAATGTTGATTATGCAGGTACCCTTGTTGATGAGGTGTGCCTCCCCCCCCAGCAGTTTCCCTCAATGGCCAACCCCCCCAGGTTCCCATTACTGCCAATCCCCTTCTTATAGTATTATGATAATTGCTCAAGGTCTACTTGTGAGTGAGAACAAATGGTACTCTGTTCTTTGTTTCTGTGGCAGATCACTGAGTATGATAAACTCTAAATCCACTCAAGTTGCTGTGAAGTCCATATGTTTGTCCTTCTTTGTGGCTGCGTAATATACCATTGTGTATATGTACCACATTTTTTTATCCAGTCCAGCTTCAATGGGCAGCGTGGTTGGTTCCGTGTTTCTGCTATTGTGAATAGAGCTGCAACAAACTTTTATGTGCAGGTATCTTTTTTGTAGAATGATCTGAGTTCCTCCAGGTATTTTCCCAATTGTTGGGTCATGTGGAAGGTCAATTTCTAGTTCTTTCAGAAATCACCACACTGTCCTCCAGAGAGGTTTCACTAGTTTGCATTCCCACCAGCAACGTAGAAGTATTCCTTTTTCTCCACATCCTCACCAGCATCTGTTGTTGTTTGTTTTATTAATGATGGCCATTCTTACTGGGGTTAGTTGGGTATCTCAATGTGGTTTTGATTTGCATTTCTCTGATGATGAGTGAGGCTGAGCACTTTTTCATGTGTCTCTTGGCTACCCGTATATCTTCTTTTGAGAAGTGTCTATTCATGTCTTTTGCCCACTTTTTTAATGGGCTGTTTGCTTTTTTCCTTTCGGCACATTTGAGTTCCTTGTAGATCCTAGATGTTAGGCCTTTGTCAGATATACAGTTGGCAAATATTTTTTCCCATTCTGTGGGCTGTCTCCCTGCTCTTTTGATGGTCTCTTTTGCTTTGCGGTAGCTCGTCAGTTTGATGAGGTCCCATTTGTCTATCTTATTTCTTATGGTATGGGCACTTAAAGTTCTGTCAGGAAATGGTTGCCAGTTCCAATTTCCATAAGGGTGTCTCCTGCGTTTTTTTAGATTCTTATAGTTTAAGGTTTTACGTTTAGGTCTTTGATCCATTTAGAGTTGATTTTTGTGTATGCTGATGGGGGTCCTGTTTCAATCTTCTGCATGTGATCAACCAGTTTTCCCAGGATCAATTACTGAGTAGGTTCTCCTCTCCCCAGTGGTTGTTGTTGCAGGCTTTGTCAAAGATGAATTGGTTGAGAAATTTAGACTTTGCTTCCAGAATCTTTAGCCTGTTCCATTGGTCTATATGCCCATTCTTGTACCAATACCAGACTGTTTTGATTACTGTAACCTTATAATAAAGTTTGAAGTCTGGATGTATGATACCTCCTGCTTTGTTTCTTTTGCTAAGGATTGTTTTGGCTATTCGTGGTTGTTTATGTTTCAATATGAATTTCTGTATTGTCATTTCCAGGTCTGAGAAGAATGATATTGGTAATTTAATGGGTATTGCGTTGAATCTGTACATTGTCTTGGATAGAATAAGCATTTTAACAATGTTGATCCTTGCTATCCATGAGCATGGAATATTTTTCCATTTGTTTGTGTCTTCTTGGATTTCTTTGAGCAGTGTTTTGTAGTTCTCATTGTAAAGGCCTTTCACTTCTCTGATCAGGAAGATGCCAAGGTATTTCAATTTCTTGTGTGACTATTGTGAATGGGATCGTGCTTTTAATTTTGGTCTCTGCCTGCTTGTTGGTGAATAGGAATGCAACTGTCTTTTGCAATTTATTTTGTACCCTGAGACTTTGCCAAAGTTCTTTACCAGTGCAAGCAGGTTTTTGACAGATTCTCTTGGATTTTCAACATATAGGATCATATCATCAGAAAGGATGGATAACTTAACTTTCTCTTTTCCTATTTGGATACCTCTGATTTCCTTCTCTTGTCTAATTGCCTTAGCTAGGACTTTCAACACAATATTGAACAAGAGGGGTGATAGTGGGCATCTGTAACTTTAATTTAAAAAATATCCTGAAGCCGGGTTAGGTGGCTCACCCTATAATCCCGTGCCTTTGGGAGGCTGAGGTGAGTGGATTGCCTGAGCCCGCGGGTTCAAGACCCGCCTGGGCAGCAAGACCTCATCTCTACAATAAAT
>NW_007250696.1:767974-799355 GCF_000164805.1 Carlito syrichta
GGCCACTGCACTCCAGTTTGGGTGACAGAGTGAGACTCCAACTCAAAAAAAAAAAAATATCCTGAATAATCTTTTCTGCACACAAGACTATCCTTCATGGTACCAGAATGCTCAAGTTAACCCATAGTCATTTCCTGTGTAGTTTCTAGAGTATCATAATTTTCCTGAGTTGTTCCTTTCACTACACTTTTTTTCTACTCACATCTTAAGATGCAGCATGTATTTTAATGAAATTACTGTTTGGAAAAAAAATGCCTTTCATGTGGGCTCCTGAACAACTTCTGGGACGTGATGTGCAACAGTACTCATGCTGGTTTCCCTGCCGTTTGGTGGGCCTTCCTTTGTTAATAACTGTTCTTCTGGAAAACTGGAGTGCAGCCCAGGCAGAATTAATTTCCAGGATTACAAGTTACGCACATCTCTTCTGAAGCAATTGCTCTTCCATTATGCACCCTACTCCCTAAAATGTATCATTTTAGAGCAAGAAATGTAACTTGTGTGGTAAAGAACAGTCTGCTCTGGCTTGCATCAGGCTAATGAGATATGAATTAAAGGATAATATTTATTCATCTGAGTTAATTGGATAACTATCTTGCTCCATGGGATAGGGGGCATTCTTACATAGTCTTGAAAATTATATTATAATCAGCATCTTACATTTCTAGTTTTGGTGCATTTTAGGGCAAAGCCTCTCTACTTGGGATGCATTGAGTCATTCTGCATTCTTCTAGCTCCGTCACCATTTTTGGGTCAAAATTCAGAGATTTTAAAACCTGGCTTTAAAAATGGAAATAGGCCTCTAGAGTTTTGCTGCTGTTGTTTATTTGTACATAATTATTTCTCCCCAAATATTTTCAGCAAGAAAAGAATCATGAAAATCTAAAAAGGTGAGCTTAAATGCTGCCTGAAATTTTTAAAATTTAACTTTTATGCTCATCTTCTTTTATTTGGCTCTAGTTCCTTCAGCAATTCAACAGTTTGTGATTGTCGATGTGTTTCAGATTTTATGATCTTTTTTGGTTTGTTTGTGTTTATGTGGTGGGAGTTTTTTCTACTGAGAGCAAAGGTTTTTGCTAATATTTGTGGGGAAAGTGGTGGATGAAGGTGGCAGCATATGGAGAAAATGCTACCTTAATCCACGACAGTTTAAAAAAAAAACTAAAGGGAACTACAGGCACAGCAGTCATCACATATTGCCAAGAACCTGTGAGATAGTCTTTTGAGGAAAGAAAAGAAAAAGTTTGCTAACACTGAATACTTTTTGTAATTGGAAGCAAAAGTTTTGATCTTTTGCAAATTTGATCTAGGCTTCTTCAGGAAGGGGTCCTGGTGCCATCAACATTTTTCCCTGGGGAAAGGGCATTTATTCAACTCAAAGTTCTCCTAATTCTGTCCCTGCTCCAGCCACCTCCTCTCCCAACTCACCAAGAGTTGTTCTCTTTTACCTCCATGGACACTTGTGCCTCTCTCTGTTTTGACACATCACAATATATTGATATTGAAACACTATTTATATTTCTTACTTCTCCATTAGACCATAGGATCCCTGAAGATAGGATCTTCTTACAATATAATAGGATTAAAATTTTCAACAAGTGAAGCTTATGAAAGGATCTGTGTGGAATGGAGACGGGCGTCAGGAGGCCAAAATGTCATGGAAAAGGGCAGCAGGAGTGAGAGATTGTGCCATCGGGGTGAAGTGTGAGATATTCCCAGAAACTTCAGGATACCTGAATACAGCAAAGGACCAGGAAGTTTAATGCAAATTCCTCTGAAATAGTCAAGAATTTTTGTGAACAATGGAAGAAAAGATCACAATTTTTACCGATTCAAATGCAGCATGAGCCTAAGACTGGACTACCAAGGAATTACATCTTTGTATGCCTTACACAGAAATCTTCATTCCTGTTATGCAAGTTCTCAGTGCCTAGGTCAATGCTTGGCTTATAGTAGATACTAAATTAATACTGATTGAATGGGAACTGAACAACTTTATCTGTTATTTTCTGCTTTGCATGGACTTTTTTTTGTTCCTTAGGAGTAGATGTTTTCAGATGATCCCCTCTTTATATTCAGTATATTCTGGCTCTATAGTAAATATTAAGTGATGATTAACTGATTAACAATCTGTTCAAGAAATTTGTACAAATAATACTGAACTTTCTTAACAAGCAAATTTTTCACTTACAAAGAGAGATTTGAAGTTTACATCTGAAGTAGGTGCAGTGGCTCGTGCTTGTAATTGCAGCATTTTGAGAGATCAAGACTTACTTGAGACCAGGAGTTCAAGACCAGCCTGACACTAAAAAAAAATAGTTAGCCAGACATGGTGGCGCTATTGTGATTAATGTTCAGGGCCCTCTTATGATTGAGGACATATGGTATTCAGTTTTGTTTCTATGATAGATTACTAAGTATGATTGTTGTAGCTACTAAGGGGGCTGAGGCAGAAGGATTGCTTGAATTCAGGTTGCCGAGAGCTATGATTATGCCATCACTGCACCCCAGCCTGGGTAACAGCGAGATCCCATCTCTAAAAATGAAACAAAAATAAAGTTCTTATCTGTGTCAGCAGCCCTAAGAGTTCGAAAGTCATTCAAAATCATTATGTTATTAGATAAAAAGATTGACCAACATGAGCTTATACTGTGGTTTCCTGGATGTTAATTTCAAGTTATTTTCCTTTTTACTGTCTATACATTGTCTAACCTTTACTCATACGATTCTTTTTCCTATGTATTAGCAAGTATTTCAGTGCCAGGAGGCAGAGGGAGAGTAAGTTATGCAGGCAAGTTTGTTGATGATCCATGCAGTCCAGAGAGAACTTTTAGGGCACCAGACAATGCAGACGAGTATGTACTCTCTGGAAGTACTTCTGGAGGCTTTCTTTAACTTGGCAAAATAGGGTCATTCATCCTTCTTTAACTGCTCTGACCGTGTCAGCTACTCTGATTCTCATAGCTAAAATAGCTCAGTGGGAAAAGAGGGGGTGGTGACAAGGGCACTACAAGTGGAAGTGACATAAAGGAAAGAGATTGCAGTGGGGGAGGGAGCTGTTGACTGGGTTAGATGGGGCTGGGAGGAGAGATATGAAAAATAAACACAACCCTCGAAGCCTTCAACTCTATAATTATATGAGGTAGCCTCAATGCAAATGGTCAACTCTCTACTTACCCACTAATGACCTTCAGTAATGAACTCACCTTCACCCTCTGTTCCCAGGCTACTGAGATTAGGATGGAGCCAAACTGACTGTAGAGAATTTGTGTCAGAGAGTATTCCAAAGTCAAATGCAAGTGACTTTTCTTTTGCTTTATTAAATATTCCTCTTTTCCTTCTATAGGTATGGTTAATTAAATATTAGTTCTAGCAAGGCACAGGGGCTCACGCCTGCAATCCCAGCATTTTGGGAGGTGGAGGCGAAAGAAGTGCCTGAACCCAGGGATTCAAGACCAGCCTGGGCATCTTGACAAGACCTCATTTCTACAATAAATAAAAAAAATCAACTGGGTGTGGTAGCGCATGCCTGTAGTCCCATCTACAATAGAGGCTGAGTTGGAAGCATCACCTAAACACAACATATCAAGGCTGCAATGGCCATGAGTGTGCCACTACGCTCCAGCTTGGGCGACAGAGAGATACTTTGACTTAAAAAAAAATTAGCTCTACATTCCTATAATAATATGCAAGCTTCCATGCTATTCTCACTTTGAATTCTCTAATTCACAATCGCCCTAATACTTAAAGCTAGGTTTTGCAAAAAGTTTCAAAAGACTTCTGGCTCATTGCTTGTATTTTTAGCAACTTCAGGCATATTGTATTTGGTAGCCCATCTTGAATTTGCAAATAATACCATAATAAAAATATATTATAAGAGACATTTAGCATCTCTAAAATTCATAATTCTGAATATCATGATACTTTAATTTTTATTAAGAGCTCTTTTACTATATCTTATTTTATTTTACTATTATTATTTTTTAGTTAGGGTCTCACTCTGTTACCCAAGCTGGAGAGCAGCGACACGATCATGGCTCACTACAACTTCCAGCTTTGGTGCTCAAGCAATCCTCTTATGTCAGCCTCCTTAGTAGCTGGGACTATAAATAAACATGCCAATTTTTTTTTTACTTTGATTTTTTGATTTTTTCATGGAGACAAGGTCTCTCTATGTTGCCCAGGCTGGTCTTGAGCTCCTGGGCTTAAGCAATCTTCTTGTCTCAGCCTTCCAAAGCGCTGGGATTACAGGGGTAAACCACCAGACCTGGCCCAAACTTTATTTTAGACTCACCCTAAATTCTTTGGGGTTTGAAGTTGGCAGTAGATTGCTAGGTTGGGGGATGAGCATAGGTGCTCTGTAGAAAGTCATCGGATCTGAAATGTTGTCATGAGTTTATGACATACACTATGACTGAACTGATAAAGGGTCAATCAATTTGTGTCATTTAGATCTGTTTATTTTACTGTGATCTGTGGAGACTGGTGGCCAAGGAGACCTTGGGGAAGTTGAGTGAGGGTAGAGTAAACTTGGTGAGACCTCATCTCTACAATAAATAAAAAAAAAATTAGCCAGGCGTGGTAGCGCTCGCCTGTAGTTCCAGCTACTTGGAAGGCTGAAGTGGAAGGATCACCAGAGCCCAGCAGGTCGAGGCTGCGGTGGCCGGGAGCGGCCACTGCACTCCAGTCTGGGTGACAGAGTGAGACTCCAACTCAAAAAAAAAAAAAAAGAGAGAAGGACATTGGGCAGAGTTTGGTGCCTGCCACCCAGACCCACCCATACCATAACTCCTATTTTTATGTTTTCATGTTTTAGGCTTTCATATACATTTATTTCAAATAAAGTAATTTATGGCTTAAAAATTGAAAACCCTAATGCAAATGACTGGAGTGGCTAGAATAACAATGTATTAAATTCATTTATTAGGAGCATTCAATAATCTGTTGTCATGTTCTGGTATTCTAATTGCTAATGGAACAAATTGGACACATTTTGTTTTATGGGCTAGATTTTATTCGAAATACCTGGGGACTGTGCTTTCTTTTCCAAATGTTTATGAAATTTAGGCTTATACTTTTATAGCAGCAGCACTAAAGAGAGCGTTTCCTCCTAGATCCCTTTGGTGATAATTTGAATATACTGAAAAAAAAGTCATAATAGATTTTTTTTTTGAGTCAGAGTCTCACTCTGTCATCCAGACTGGAGTGCAGTGGCACAATCATGGCTCATGGCAGCCTCAAACTCCTGGGCTTAGCTGATCCTTCTGCCTCAGTCTGCTGAGTGGTTGGGAGTACAGGTGTGAACCACCACATCTGGCAATTAAAAAATTTTTTTTGTAGAGATGAAGTCTTGTTATGCTGCCCAGGCTGGTCTCAAACTCTTGGGCTCAAGCAATCCTCCTGTATCGGCCTCCCAAAGTGCTGGGATTATAGGGGAGCCACCACAACTGGCCTAGATGTCTTAATAATTATATCTGTTGGTATATTTTCAATTGAACCTTGATTGTCCTAGGGGAGTTTATTGATTCACATTTCCAAAAATTCCAGAGGTTAAGCTGGGCCTCAAGTGGAAGTCAGTATTCCATCTGTTAGATCAATTGCACCCATTCTCAGACAGGGTAAATGCTACTAGGTGGAAGATCGTTTTTAGAGTTCAGACCTACATCTAGCCTTCTCTACAACTCTGATACAATATAAAGTTTCCAAACAGTTAGGGAAAAATCTCTAATCCTCATTGACTCTGAATATGTTTATCCCTAAAGCAGCAAGACTGACAATATTCAATGATATGCCCAATCCTAGGAATTTGTGGTATGGTTAGCCCTATCTAAACCACAGAGGCTGAGAATGGATAAGGGGTGGCTTCCCTCTAATGAGAATATTGTTGACAAAAGGGAAAAATTGATGCAGAATGACAAGGGTCACAAATGTCCTTTTCAGTTATGCATGACTTTTTGTTACAAAAAACTATGTTTTCAATCAGCATTAAAAGTATGAAATAGTTACATGTTTTTCTGTCCAAAGGTCTTTAAAAACAAAGCAAAAGTAGAGTGCTACATTAAAAGAGCTCGATCAAAACAATGGAAACTGAAGGAAGCTGTAAAGGAAAATTGCAATCATGATTTGATGCTCTCTTTCTATTCTTCCTTCTGGTGACACCCCAAAGGCACATATCTGAAGGATTAAGGAGTGGGAAGCCTGCTTGGGAAATGAGCTTTCTACTACATAAGTCATTATCAGTGATATAAATGCTCATATAAGCTAGATGTTGGTATTTGTAAACTCTTATCTGCCATCGTTTCTTGATTTCATGCCCATGCTGAGTGACATCTCACTCTGGGTCTTTAATTTCAAGTACTATGTATTTGGGTAGCTCTCCCAAATTATGAATGACCTTCTTCTTCAGGCGTGACCCAAAGTTGATTCCGTTAAATGCCATGAGATGAAAATTTCTGGATACCAAGAGAAGGAAACAAGTCAAGTGGTTAAACATTAAATTTCCTATGTGTTCCCTATTAAAAATGATTCTTACATTATTGTTATAGGCTTTCTGTCTGAAGATGGGAAACTAAGTGTTGAAGCAATACTTGGCCCTGAGCTGATATTTTGTTTTGTGTTGGGGCACATCATCTAAAAGGGTTGCCATGGCCTTCTCTGGTAGTCTCTGCAAGGAATTTCTGGGGCATGTCCTGTAGCCACTGGAAGGAGGTCTTGGTCCTTTCATACTCCTTCCCAGTGCCCCAAGAGCAAATGTTGTGGTTGGTGGTGAAAACCATCAGAACCTTTGCAGGGATCATTTTTTAGCCCATGTGTAAACATGGCAAGTGTTAGTCCCTTTAAACAAAGGGATATGCTTTTCTTTAAATGTTTTAGAAAGACTTGACTCCATGGGTGACGATAAAATCTCGAAACAAAGCAATGGAATTTTCATGTTACAAAGCAGTGCTGTCCTATAGACATATAATATGTAAAATTTAAAATTTTCAAGGAACTCAAATGAGCTGAAAGGAAAAACTACAAGTAGCCTTATTTAAAAAACAGGCAGAGGACATGAATAGACACTTTTCAAAAGACATATGAGCAGTCAACAAATACATGAAAAAATGTTCATCCTTCCTATTCATCAGATAAATGCAAATCAAAACCATAATGAGATACAACTTAACTCCAGTAAGAATGGCCATCATTAATAAATCAAAAACAGCCTGAGCCCGCGGGTTCGAGACCCGTCTGGGCAGCGAGACCTCAACTCTACAATAAATCAAAAAATCAGCCGGGCATGGTAGTGCATGCCTGTAATTCCGGCTATCTGGAAGGCTGAGGTGGAAGGATCGCTGGAACCCAGCGGGTCGAGGCTGCGGTGGCCGGGAGCGGCCACTGCACTCCAGTCTGGGCGACAGAGTGAGACGCCAACTCAAAATCAAACAATCAATCAATCAATCAATCAAAAACAACAGGTGCGGGTGCAGAGAAAAAGGGATGCTTCTACATTGTTGGTGGGAGTGCAAACTAGTCCAGTCTCTATGGAAAATAGTGTGGTGATTTCTAAAGGAACTAGAAATTGACTTTTCATACAATCCAGCAATCCTTCTGAGAATATATCTGGAAGAATATAAATTGTTCTAACAAACAAACAAACAAAATACCTGCACATGCATGTTGGTTGCAGTACTATTCACAACAGCAAAAACATGGAACCAACCCTATTGCCCATCAAAAGTGGATTGGATAACAAAATGTGGTATATATACATGATGGAATATATCATGGACTCTGCAGCAAATTGAATGGTGCTGGCGACAATCATACTCAGTGATCCATTACAGAAATACAACTGAAAACCACATGTCCTCACTCATAAGTGGGTCCTGAACATTAATCACAGTAGCACAAGGGAGGGATTGGCAGTTGCAGGATACTGCCAGGATGGAGGTCGGGGGACAAGTAAAAATATAAAGGATACCTGGTCCTAAACCAGAGGAAGTGAGGATTAGTTGGAGGCCCAAACTTCACCCACATGTAGATGACTTATGTACCTAATTCTGACTTGTATCCCACATCTCTATAATAAAATAAAGTTATTCAAAAAACAAAATTTTCAAGAAGACACATTTAAAAAACAGTAAACAGGTAAACTATGTTATTATTATATTTTATTTAAATAAGAAAAACATATACTTTCAACATATAATTAATTTAAAACTTATTGAGTCATTTCCCCTGAACTAAATCCTCAAAATCTGGTGTGTATTGTATACTTACAGTCAATCTACATTTGGACTAGCCAACCTTCAAGGGCTCAATGGCCACATGTTACTAGTGGCAGCTTAGTTGCAGTGGCCAGTCTTGAACAGTTCCTGAGAGCAAATATACAGAAATTCTCACATCACAAGATGCAGTAATCGCTAGCGTGTCTATGTGACATGCTTGGGGACAACAGTCACAAATTATTCTCTTCTCAAAAGAAGTAACTAAATATCAGGTTGACAGAATGTTCAGGCTTCAAAGTTGGGCTGGAGATATAGATTTTCCATAGATCTTCCATAACATCTTTCTAGACTTTGTTCCTACTGTTTTAGCTTTGTTTTGTTTGGGGCTATAAACCAATTTGATATCAAAGCCACTTACCCATTTTCTTTTTTAAAATGAGATGACCTGACCTTGTTTCAACTAATTTTTAAAAATTGACTAAAAAACTTAAAAAAAAATTTTTTTAGATATATCCTTTTATTTTCTTAGATATCATTAAAGAAACTGCTCCAGGAGATTAGAAAGAGCATGTCTATTCTGATTCCTGAAATATCTTTCTTTTTAACCTATGGCTGATAAGATGATAACCAATTTTCAGAATGTAAGCTGTATAAAAAAGTAAAATTAATTGTTCCTCAATCAGAAAGTAGGTTAGTCTCCTAAATTTGCTTATTTTTCCTCTTTTTCTTACACGCTTTCTTTCCTCACACCAATCCAAGCACTTTGGGAAGCTGAAGTGGGAGGATTGCTTGAACCCAGGAGCTTAAGACCAGCCTAGGCAACAAAGCGAGACTTCAACTCTAATTTCAAGTACTATGTATTTGGGCATCTCTCCCAAATTATGAATGACCTTATTCTTTGGGTCAGACCCAAAGTTGATTCTATTAAATGCCATGATTTGAAAACTTCTGGACACCAAGAAAGAGAGCCTAATTGGTCAAACCTTGAAATCCTTATGTTTCCGATTATTATAAAATGATTATTATTTATATTGTTATAAAATATCTTCAAAAATATCAGAATATTAGCCAGGCTTGGTGGCACACATCTGGAGTCCCAGCTACTCAGGAGGCGGAGGTGGAAGGATTGCCTGAGCCCAGGAAGTCGAGGCTGTGGTAAGCCATGGTCATGCCACTGTACTCCAACCTGGACAACACAGTGAGACCCTGACTGATTTTTTTAAAAAGTACATATATACATATATATGTGCATGTGTGTGTAATAAAATCAAACTTAAATTTTAACTTTTACCATAATAAGCTCTTAGATATATAATATATAAACATATACATGTTTAGATAATGCATTATAGTATAAAAAAATTTGTTAGCTGTTTCTTTTTTATTTCTAAATCTCATTTTGTACCAGGGAGTAACCACTTAACAACACCTCAACCTAAACAGAAGTTAATAATAGTTTTAAATATAAATTACCTTTACTACAATTATTTTTCCTTTTGGCAATGCTTAACAAGATTATTAATAATTTACCATCCAACACTGACATATGAAGCCTCTGGGAGGTACCTATCATTGGTAGCTGCCTGTATTAACTTTATAATTCTGCATACCAAGTTGCCACAAGCTTAAGGGGCTAAAAGCAAAGATTATTTTCTCATAGCTCTGTCTGTCAGAAGTCTGGTGAGGACATAACTGAATTCTCTGCTCAAAGTTTCACAAGGTTAAAATTAAAATGTCAGTTGAGCCCGAGGTCTTATGTGAGGCTTAGGACCCTCTTCCAAGCTCATAGGATCATTGGCAGAATTTGTTTTCCTGCAGCTGTTGAACTCCTGGACCTTACGTCTTCAGGACCAGCAGGAAAACCCTCTTATGCTTCAAATCTCCTCTCAGAACAACACATTCCCTTCTAAGGGTTCACCCGGTTAGGTCAAGCCTCCCAAGGATAATCACCCTTTTGATAAATTCAGAGTAAACTATTTAAGGCCCTTCATTACAGTTACGAAATCACTTTTGCCATATAACTAGTCATGGGTATAACACCAGGGAGTGGCGATCGTGGGGCCATCTCGGAGTTTTGCCTCCCAAATTTCCCACATGCTTTGAACACCCACTCTTCCTTTGATAGTACTCCACATTGTGAGTTCCATCTTCCCAGGGTAGTTTGCAAAGAGAAAAAAAAACCGCATTCTCAGACTCCCTTGTGGCTAAGCTATAGGCATGTAACTAGTTTCGTGAATAGATGTAGAAGTGGGATTTCACTGCGGAGATGAGCTGTAGGAAGAAACAGACTGAGGAGGGCTCATTCCTTCTGCTGATGTGGGGGTGGCAGTGGCCGGGGTAACTTCCTGCTCAGGGTAACTTCCTGCTTAGGCCAGTTCTTTGGTGTGGTTCTGAGGAATTGTTCCTGGAGGATAGTCTTGAGCTTGTTTCTCAGCCCACTCAACAATTCTCTAAGCCATCTAATATTTTTCCGTAGATTCATTTTCTACCTAAACTAGTTGCAGTAGATTGTGGTGCTTACAAAACAAATCCCAACTGATACAACTCCTAATATTCCCTATGTATACTTTATGGATCTGGAGGAAATAATGTCTTTCTAATAAGATGAAATGCTATTAAAAGTTTTTCCTGGCTGAGAAAATAAATGTCTGTGATTTGCTAAAGAAGCATTTGGTGTCTATGATTTCTTTGCTATTACCTTATTTGTATTTTCTGGAACATGATTAGTTATAATGTACTTAGAAGTTTTTATAAAACTGACACGAAAATAATTATCCCTGAATTATATGTATGCCTTAAACATCACCTAGACTTCTCCTCATGTCACCCCCCTCCCTCAATCACACTAATGCTGTTAAGAGATATAAAGAAATCCTCATTACTCTATTTTGTGATATCTGATCTTGCTTTGTGCTTGAGATATTAAATATTCCTTCTATTAAAGTATTTGCTTTTTCTGCTTAATGTTGAATGACAACCAGCTAACTGTCCACACAGAATTTTGTGTCAAACTCTTCTTTATAATTTTCAAAATTCTAGACAAGTTGCATTTTTACTACTCTTGTCATTTTTTTCTCCATGTTGATGTTGTATGATTAATTACATTCTAAGTTCTAGGAGAAAAGGTATGAATAGCTGCAGGGTATTTTGTAAACAAACTTTGATTAGGTAAAAAAATGTCATATTTTCTTTCATATGCTTTCAAATTAATTGTATTTTACTGCTTTAATTTTAAACCCACCATAATAACATTTTAAATCAGTGTCATATCGCCCAAATTTTCTTTTAATGGAAAATGATCTACCCTAATGATAAATAATCTCATCTTTAAAATCCACACAACACATATACACACATAACAAAGAGACATTCATTATTAAATATTTTAAACTTGAAATAATTTTAGTTTGTGACTCAATGCTTAAATCATTTAATAAATGATAAAAATGTTTGCGGATTGACCTCAATGTAAGGCAAATAATGATTTTCAATCATCTGTTTGTTCAGCTATGGCGTCTATTTTCTCATACCTGAAACCTCACTCTTCTGCATCCTGGTGCTCCTGCCAACTAGCAGAGTGGCAGTGTCCAGGGTGGTTATTGTTTTGGTTTTCAATCTCCCTTTCTTCCTTCCTTCCTTCCTTCCTTCCTTCCTTCCTTCCTTCCTTCCTTCCTTCCTTCCTCCCTTCCCCCTTCCCCCCTCCCTTTCTCCCTCCTGCTGGAGTCTCACTCTGTCACCCAAACTGGAGTGCAGTGGCCGCTCCTGGCCACTGCAGCCTCAACCTGCTGGGCTCTGGCGATCCTTCCACCTCAGCTTTCCAAGTAGCTGGAACCACAGACATGCGCTACCATGCCTGGCTAATTTTATTTTATTTTTTAATTTATTGTAGAGATGAGGTCTGGCCAGGTTGCCCAGGCTGATCTCGAACCCGCGGGCTCAGGCAAACCACTCGCTTCGACCTCCCAAAGTGCTGGGACTACAGGCTGAGCCACCGAACACCACCTCAGTCTCATTTCTAAAACGAGGCAGCAGGCCAGCTGTGGTGGCTCACGCCTATAATTCCAGGACTTTAGGAAGCCGAGGCCAGAAGTTTGAGACTAGTCTAGGCAACACAGCAAGACCTTGCCTCTACAAAAATAAAAAAATTAGCCAAGTGTAGTGGCGGGTATCTGTAGTCCAAGCTACTTGGGAGGCTGAGGTGGAAGGATCATCTGATTCCAGGAAGCTGAGGCTGTGGTGAACCATTACTGTACCACTGCACTCCAGCCTGGGGACAGAGTGAGACGCCAACTTATAAATAAATAAATAAATAAATAAATAAATAAATAAATGTTAGGCAATAGATTCTATGATTCTAAAATTCATTTGTAAGTGGCTATTATTTACCTAAAGTAGTATTAGTAGCATTATTAAATAAGATAACATTTCATCATGATATCATTTATCATCATCATTTTTAAAATTATAGTTTCTACTGAGATGAGATGACATACTATTCTACCATTTTTTTCTGTCCCAATTTTTATTCTGGGAACATTTTAGCTAGTGTGTGTGTATGTGTGTATTTTTCTTTTTAGTGCCTTTCTTGTGGAGCTGTGTGGAAGACATCATCATCAAGGAGGTCTTAGAGTTAATGACAGTTGTTTAAAAAAATACCATTTTAAAAAATGAGCAATTTCACTTAACCAAATGCTAGTAATCCCACAGAGTTTGCATCATTTTTTTTAAACCCAACTTCAGTCACCAGCCAATTCACACAAATAAGAGTGGATCTCAAGGAAAGGAGGGAAGAATTTATTCTATCTAATTATTCCATTAAATGAACATTTCCGTTCCAAAAAACATTTTGTGGACACTAACAATTGCCAAAGATTATTTTAAATATTTAATTCCAGATTATTACTAGGATATTCCACCTACAGGGGTAAATGTCAGTGGGTCCTAAACTATAAAAAGAAGTATAAGTTTGATACTTCCTGGACCTTTAAACACTCAAAATCATTTATTAGGTGGTATCAATTAGGATTTGCTGGTAGCGAGCAACAAAAATTAACTTTTTGCTAACTAAGTGGAGTTTACTAGAAAGATAAAATAGCTCAGAGAAGTAAAAGAGAAGGTATAAGAGGCAGGCTAAAGAAATAACAGGAACCAAAGCAGCTCAGTGCGTCTAAGTGTAGGAACATCAATTCTCTGAAGTGTTCGGGATTAATTTGGGATGAATCTATTCAAACATTTCAATTGTACAAACAGACAAGTGTCCACTCAGCATCCATCTCAATCCCTCCTCTCTTCTGCTATTGGAAGTTAGGAAATGAAAATGCTTAATTTTCTAGTCTCCCAGTTTAGGTTGTCTATGGGACATAGTTTTAGACTTCAGTAGAGATTTCTGACTCTCCACTTTCTAGCGTCTTTTTGTTTGGAAGGTGAAAGTAAAGTCCGGAGCTGCAGGGACCAACCTGTGACCTTGAGAACTACAGCCACATACTAAAGATAACAGTGCAGGAAAATAGAAGAGCCTTGGTTCCCTGATGACATCAATGATCTGGCATATCTGTATTGGCTTACCATCCAAAATGTATTATTTTGGATCTAAAATCCCTTACTCAAGCTGTTGAGTTTTGTTGTTTGGCTTCTCTAATTAAGCACAATTTTAACTGAGAGTCATTCAAAGTTTATTTTCTGATTGACTTACATTACAAGCACGGCCCTTGGCCAAGGGAGTCCTGGGTACAGTTGTTTAACAATCTTATTGTGGCAGCAACAGCTAGATGGTCTTTTTGCCCACTTCCTGTCCTCCTGGGTATGACCAGACCACAATTCTAATCTCTTTTCACATTAGATATAGTTATGGGACTGACATCTAGTCCTTAGAATATGAGAAAAAATGTTATATGCCACTTTCTTATGTGGTCTATAAAAATATTCTGTATATATTAATACCCTTTTCTACTTCCAGATGAATGGATTGAAGAGGATTCCTTGATGACATTGGCAATTGGGTATTGCAATGGTAATGTTATAAGATGGAAGACTCAGAACTAGGGTGTCTGAGTTCTCTCAAAACTTGAAGGAGAGCAGCCAAACCAGAAATACTCATTGGACCTTTATGTGAGCAAGAATTTTTATTTTTATTTTTTGAGGCAACTGAAATTTTTGGTACCAGCAGCCAGCATCACCTTAACTCATAAACCTCATTAAGACTGTGCGTAGTGGGGAGAGGAGAAGTTCCTCTAGATATATGAAGGTGTCATTGCCACAAGAATGGAAATAAATCCTGGGCAGGCAAGAGCAACAGCTGTCCACTATAGCAGCCACCATAATGATCCACTAGGCACCTTATTTATGTGTTCATTTATGAACCATCTGTGGGGTCTGTGGTACCTGAATAATGGCCTCTTAAAGATGTTCATGTCTTATTCCTAGAGACATATAAGCATATTACCTTACATGGCAAAAGGGAATTATGATTGCAGATGGAATTAAGGTTGCTAATCATATGATCTTTTTCTTCCAACTAGAATAATTGTTTTTTTTTAATGTATATATCCTAAAATTTTATTTTGCTTTAACTTTTTGTTTTAAAGATGTGGGGGTACAATTCAGGGTTAGGTATACAAACAGTCATTGTACAGGTAAGGTTTGGGCCTCACTTTGGACCCCACTTCACCTGGTCTGAGATCAAGTACTCTTATTGATGAAGTGTGCTCCCCCCCGCCCCGGTAGATTCCCACTACTGCCAGTTCCTTTCTTATAGCATTATGATAATTGTCCAGGGTCTACTTATGAGTGAGAACATGTGGTTCTCAGTTCTTTGTTTCTGTGATAGATCACTGAGTGTTACAGACTCTAAGTCCATCCAAGTTGCTGGAAAGTTCTTAATTTTGTCCTTCTTTATGGCTGCATAATATTCCATTATGTATATGTACCACATTTTTTAAACCCAGTCCACTTGCTAATCAGATGATCTTAAAATAAGGAGACCATCCTGGATTATCCCATTGATATATGATTGATTTTAAGGGACCTAAAAATTGGAAAAGAGGTAAAAAAAAAAAAGGAGGTCATATTGATGAAATGAGAAAAGAACTCCTCATTTTTCCTGAGTTTTGAAAATAGGAAAAAAGGGCTTCACAAACCAAGAAATGTGAATGGCCTCTAGAAGTTGGAAAAGGCAAGGAAGTAGATTCTATCCAGAGTCCACAGATAGGAATACAACAATACCACCTTACTGGTGTCTTGAGTTTAGTTGATGCCTGGATTTTTTTTTTAACTGACACTTTGATTATAATCTGATGAGATCAGTCAGACTTCTGGTCTACAGAACATAAGGTAATAAATTTGTAATGTTTTACACCACTGTATTTGTGATAATTTATTACAGCAACAATAGAAAACAAATACGGGGACCTAGGCATTTTATCTTAGTTAACGGGGTTTTGAGGGAAGAGAGTTCAGAAAATAAACAGTTCCAAAATGTTCCAGCTGAAGGTTGAAAATTTGTTGTGTTAGTGGTAGGATGAGGGATGTGAGAAGTAAGGAAGGTGAGGGCAGCAAAAATCTTTCTAGCAGGAAAAATAGCCTGGATAAAAGCCCAAAAGTGAGAGACAGAGTTTTAAAAGTGTTAGAAACTGCAAGTCATTCTGACAGGAACACAAAATTTGAGACCATATGACACTTGAGAGTTGAGCTGGGGTAAGATCATGAAGGGTCTGGTAAATCTACCAGGAGCTTAGGCTTTCTACAAAGAACTATGGGGAGTCCTTCAAGGGTTAGAAAATGAAGGGTCATGGTCAGACTCATTTTAGGAGTTTATGGTTTCAGTGTGAAGGATGTATTAAAAGGGGATAGACCTGGAAGCAGAAAGGAACTGGGAGATTGCCGTCGGACCCTGGGCAAGTGATGATAGGATCTGACATAGCACAGTGGTGGTAAGTGTGGAGAGTGGATGGATTCAGAGTTGGAGAGAACAGAATATGCAGACTGGATAGATGTCTCTGACTTGGGCACCAGTATGAACAGTGACACAATCAATCTAGGGATATAGGAAGAGAAAGAGATAAGTGTAAGGAGAGAGAAAAAGCACAATGTGTTCATGTTTTTACTTCATCATCATCATCATCATCATCTTAACAATTATAATGCCACGATGTCAGCTGAAATTATGTTGTCAGGTGCGTATCTGTTTATGCACTCATTATTAGCAAACTTCATAAGGGGCAAGGATATCCTCTTATTCACCAGAGCTTGGGAAACACTACATTCAGGTTCCTTAATGCAACAACATTATAGATTCTCTTTTACACCCAAGTGCGACTAAGACCTTCCTGAGAATGCCTTGTGGTCATCTGAGGAAGGAAGAGCTCGTGACACTCAGAAGGGGAGAGGAGACCTCCTGACACTCAGAAGGAAGAAGAAGGTCATCCTATGGTCAAAACTTTGTAAACTTCAAAGATACTGTTTGAAAAGGGTGCTGATGGGATACATTTTTAAAGGATTACTGTATGTATCCAGTACAGCTTGAAGGAGATGTTTTGTTGATTTCAACTTTTTTTCCTCAAACTGCTGAAAAGCAGCACTATCTTATATGGAAAGGCTGAATTTTCTCATCAATCTCTAGTGCTTAGAACGAAACCTGGAACAAGGTTGGCGCTCCAGTAACATTTGTTGATTTTTGTATGTGCCAGGCACTGTGCTAAAGACACATTCTTACAGCCCTATTTAGAGGTTTCAATTATCCTGATTTTAGGATGAGAAAACAAGCTGGGAAATCTCAAGATTGGAGTTTAAATCTATCTGACTACAAAGTTCATTATTTTAATCATTTTATTACTCCATATGTGAGATCTGTGTACTCAGGTGATTATATCTAGCAGATAATTGAAAATACAGTTCAAGAAAAAAAAATTGAGTTCAAGAGAAAAGTCTAGCCTATAGATGCACAATCATTGGCATTTAAAATGGCAATTGACAAGGAGTAGAATAATGTCACCTGGGCAATGACTTTCAAAATTTTTGACTAGAATGGAATAGGTTTTTTTTTTTTAATAGAGACACACTACACACACACACACACACACACACACACACACACACACACACACACACGGGTCTCCTGTTATAATACCTACCCCTATTGAATGTGATACATTCTATTGTTTTCAATTCTAGTTTCTTCTATGCAATTCTATTTCATTTAAAAATACTATCAACCTGTGAGACTGATTACATGAGCCAACAATGGGTTGTCCTCTGCAGTTTGAAAACCACTGCCTTTAGTAATCTGCAGTGAAGATGCTACTAACTGTCAACCCACTGACCATCTCTGGCTTGGAGATATGTTCTCTTTGGCAGGCTATTTCTGGCAGGCAAATAGATCTGTTATCCTTGAGCAAAAATTTAAATATCAGAGATTTTAAAGAAAAATCTGAATTCCCACATTCTTTTCAGAAATGAGAACATTTTACTAATGGTTATATTACCTATTGGCTGACATTGACTGGAGCTGAGAAGTGACCTGCTTCCTGCTTCTCATAGGCTCAACCAGTCCTTAATAAAAGGGGATGGATCATGTGTTAGGCTGGTACAAAAGTAATTGTGGTTTTGGACAGTGAAATTTAAATCATTATAACTAGGCTCAAACACATCCTTATTAATTAAAATAGGAACCATTATAATCAACATATTTTGCCAACCAGAAATATTTGTTTATTCCTGTAGTATAAAAATCTATGCTTTGGGTTTTGACGAAC
This sequence comes from Carlito syrichta, assembly GCF_000164805.1. Taxonomy (NCBI): domain Eukaryota; kingdom Metazoa; phylum Chordata; class Mammalia; order Primates; family Tarsiidae; genus Carlito; species Carlito syrichta. The sequence goes on from NW_007250696.1 coordinate 785,931, forward strand.
TCTTGGAAAGTATTTTCTGTATCCTGCTGGTTGTTGAAGCGTTTTCCCAGCAAAAAGTTGTCGAGAAGCTTGGAGAAGTAATAGTCAGTTGGTGAGAAGTCAGGTGAATGTGGTGGACGAGGCAAAACTTCACAACCCAATTTGTTCAACTTTTGAAGCATTAGTTGTGCAATGTGAGGTTGGGCATTATCGTGGAGAGGAATTGGACCCTTTCTGTTGACCAGTGATGGCTGCAGGCATTGCAGTTTTCAGCGCATCTCATCGATTTGCTGAGCATACTTCTCAGATGTCATGGTTTGACCGGGATTCAGAAAGCTATAGGGGATCATACTGGCAGCAGACCATCAAACAGTGACCACAACCTTTTTGGTTCATGTTTAGCTTTAGGAAATGTTTTGAAGCTTCTAAGTCCAACCACTGATTGTCACAACACAGTCTGATGGAGAAATGGTTTGTTGTTGCATAGAATAAAGAAGACACTTCAAAACAACATTGTTTTGGGTTTTTTTTTTATTTTCAGTCAGCTCATGAGGCACCCACTTACTGAGCTTTTTCACCTTTCCAATTTGTTTCAAATGCCAAATGACCATAGAATGGTTAACACTAAGTTATTCGGCAACTTCCCGTGTAGTTGTGAGAGGATCAACTTAGATGATTGCTCTCAATTGGTTGTTGTCAACTTCCTATGGCCGACCACTTTGCTCCTCATCTTCAAGGCTCTCCTCTTAAACCACCACTGCACTGTACATTCGTTAGCAGTTCCTGGGCCAAATGCATTGTTGTTGTTGCAATTGACTCTGTTACTTTACGAACCACTTTGAATTTGAATAAGAAAATCACTTGAATTTGCTTTTTGTCTAACATCATTTCCATAGTCTACAATAAATCTAAAACAAACAGCCAATAATAAGTCTTTAGCAAAAAATATAAAATGTGAAATGCACATTAAAATGATGTATAACATGACATCATTTATTTTAAAATGTATTACAATATCAAACAACAAATTTCAACAATGTAAAAACTGCAATTACTTTTGTGCCTACCTAGTATTTCCCTGACACTAAATACCAGCTGCCATTTAAGATTGTACATGTGTTCGATTTGTTGTTGTTTCTTTCTAAGAGAAAAGATATTTCTTTACTGTATCAAAGATGGAAAAGTGACAGAGTAAGAGAGTCACATTATTTTTCTCTCCTATCACCTTCTTTACTTACTCATGTTATCTACAGATCCTTGCAGTCACTTGGGGTGTGAGCCAGTGTGGAGTGTTAAAAGCAGAGAGGCAAGGATGGAAGCCCAGTAACACTCATAATAAAATAAAGAAAAAAGAACTCCAAAAATATACTAAAAAGGGATTACCAGAGGATTTAGGAGCAAACCCATAAGAAGAGGGTGTTAGGGACACCAGGGGTCAAGAACATCCAAGTTAGGTGGTATGGTATTTTTAAAGTCAAAGGCACTTAAGGATCTATTTGACAAAAACTGCTAAAGAAAATTTTGTTCTCTTTAGATGATTCATCTCTGTGTCTGACCCCTACTGTCAAGAGGAAACATGAAGAATTTCAGAGATTGGAACCGGTATTATCATGTAGAGAGTGAAAGCACTGAATATGGTAGTCATACGTTATTGGTGGCAACGTTTTCTGGATTGTGAAAAAGTGGCTCCTGCACAAGCACTATTATTTGGTGTAGGTGTTGTGAGACAGAGGTGGTAACAGAAGCCCTGTCTCAGTGTGCATTGGGAATGAGCACCCTAGCAGAACTTTAGTCACCCACTGCAGTGTCTCAAATATCTCCCACAGACAGGTCCAGGAGCCTGGCACTGTTACTGAGGTCAGAAATATATTATGATGATATTCTTTTTAAGCCTAAGCCTATCCTAGCGTTGACTACTGTCAAGGCACATTATTGGGGTGAGTACGTGTCTTAGTCTCTTTGGGCTGCTGTAACAAAGTACCATAAACTAGATGACTTATAAACAACGGAACTTTTTATTTCTAACAGTTCTGGAGGTTTAGAAGTTCAAGATGAAGGCGAAAGCACAGGCAGATTTGGTGTCTGGTGAGGACTTGCTTTCTGTTTTATACATGGCACCTCTCACTGTGTCCTCGCACGGTGGAAAGGGCCATTCTTGGGCCGCTTTATAGGAGCACCAATCTCATTCACTAGATCTAACAACCTCCCAAAGGCCCGCATCTCCTAATTACAACTCATTGTGGGTTAGAATTTCAACATAAAAATTTCTGGGAGAAACAAGCCTCCAGACCATAGCAGTATATAAAATGAGTTGAAGATTAAGAAATAAGACTTTGAGAGAAGGAGTTAGTTTGCATAGGGAAGTCATCGACAATTAGCATTAAGAGAGGGTCCTCCTTTCAGTGCCTGGAATAATAAATCCTTTGAATACATCGGTGGTCTTTAATTTTGATTGCACCACAAAAGAATCAAAAGTGGCTCAAGAATTATTGAATATTACATTAGACAATTTTTTTTACAGCAGAACAAAATAGGTTCTCTGTAGTTTTCAAAAAATACAAAACTTTTAATACAAATAAAAAATATTTTAAAAAGGATTTCCACTTTACCATTAATCTTTTTTGTTTCAAAATAAAGGAAGAAGAAGAAACAAAAAGAAGAGACAGACGATTCTTGCCTAAATGCCATTCTTGGAAGCAGAGGAGTGTTTACTTTTCTTTTGTTCTTTCAAATCCCAGGGGGCAACACAAGCTGGAGCTTCTCTGCCTTTTCATCTGCCAGGAAACAGCTCACAAAGGCAAAGCTTCTCTTAGCAGGGCAGAGACATTTGCGTTTTCTTTTTTTTCTATTCCCTATTGAGCTGAACCTTTAAAAAAAATCTGCCCACTGTGCTTCTCTTGTAAGCACCATGGCTTGTGTTTATTCTTTATATATCACGTTTTCCGTGTTTTCCCATGTTAGCAAGTTTAAAATGAATGCATATTTTGAAGTGTTCACAAGTGGAAAGTCTATGATTCTTTGATTATGAATAAAGGTTGAGTGCTAAAATATCATAGAGGGAAATTTGCCTAGAATGAATATATGTAAAATAGTCCATGTGTTAAATAGCCAGCCATAGCAGGAACTAATCAAATCTTCAAGATTTAAGATTTTGTTATAATTAAGATAATGCATATAGATAATATACATTATAATAAGAATTTCATTTCCCTATGGAGGATTGGTCAAGCAATAGGACAGATGGCTAACATGATATATAGGGCAAAAATGACTTATTAGCACTTATTAGTCTAAAGAGGGTCATGTTCCTACCCCAAACTCATCAATCAACTAAATCTCTCTTCTCCTGTGCAGGGCGCCCAGCTAGTTTAGCTGAAATCTCTTCAATGTGAAGCAGGCAGTCAAGAGGAAAGGAGAGAGCCCTTGTGAGGATTCAGAAGATGAGAGATGCTTATATTTAGGCAAGTTGGCAGGAGGAGACAGAATGAGAGAACATGCATATTTAGAGCGCATAGCAAGAGATAGATAAATGGCTGCTACTATGGTTCGAATGTGTCTTGTTCAAAATTTAGGTGTTGAAACTTAATGGGCAATGTGATGGTATTAAGAGGTACAGGCCTTTAAGAGGTGATTAGGACATGAGAGACCCCCGCCTTGTAAATAGGACTAAGATCCTTATAAAAGAGTCTTCATGCAGCCTTTGGCTTCCTTACCCTTTTACCTTCTACCATATGAGGACACAGCATTATTTCCTTTGAAGGATGCGGTAACAGGTGCCATCTTAGAAGCAGAGAGCAGCCCTCACCAGATGCCCAAACCTGCTGGTGCCTTGGTCTTGGACTTTTCCAGTCTCCAGAACCTGGAGAAAATAAATTTCTGCTTTTTAATAAAGTACCCAGTCTCAGGTATTTCTGTTACTGACTAAAGCATTAGCTCTTGTGATTAGAATAGACGTGGTTGCTAACTGCAATAGTCTTGCTACTTATATAGCAATTATATTGATGCTTTACATATATAACAGTTATATAAATATATATAATTGTATAAATTATAACTATATAACGATCATATTGATACTTTACATATATTTTGCATAGTTTTTTCTTTGAAGCATACTCATATATTCCTGTATGATCCTCAGAAAACCTTGGGGAGGAAGGAATAAAAGACTCATCATTTTATTATTATTCTCACTTTAAGGGTAAAGAAGCCAAGGATTAGAGACTTGCCCATAGCCACTCAGTGAGGGAATGCAGCACCTGGGTCTAGAGTCCAAATTTCTCTCTACTGTGAATGGGTGCTCAAAAGGAAGATCCCTAATAATGCCTTGCAGTGGAGGTAAGTCTTTTTATCAACATTTCAAAGCATCTTATAGATACTGGAGATCTTTAGGAATTTATAGGGCTCTTCATATTTTATGGGGCTAATTAGAGCCAAACGAGATTATAGTCAAGTTCCTATAAAAATTGCTTGACTCAGCAAATATTTATTATAGAGGAAATTATTTAATATATGATTGTTAAATATATGAAAAGATGTGTCATGAGCATCGCAAGATCAATGTATTTCTAGGCCATGGTTAATCACAGAATATACAAAACAATGATTGCTTTTCACATTTTATAATTTTATGGTGACAAGATCCACTTTCTACTCCAATAGCCTCAAAGGCCAGAAATAATTTTTCGTAACTTAGCCTCGACTAAGATTGAGGACATATGGCCAAGATTGTTGCTGCAAGGACATTTGAGCATGAAATACAGGAAATAAAGAAACAGGAGCAATGAGATCTCAGTCTGGTGGTGTGAGCACGAGTAACCAGTATCTAGTAGCAGCTATGGTGGTGGCAGCAGTGCTGGGACATCCAGTGGCCAGGAGTAGCAGGGCTAAAAGGCAGTATTGTTCTGGCCAGACTGTTCCTCAGTGTCACTTTAGTTGTGATTTAGGCCTTGTAGCTTTAGTTCCTGCCCATTTTCTGAGCCTCCTTCTCCAGCTATCCTGGCTGTTCTGAGCCACTTGCTATCCTTCTGTTTTAGTTAGTTTCAAGAGAGACAATCAATAGGATGTGCATACAAAAAGATATTTATCATAGGGAATTGACTCCCAAGACAAGAAGGATGGCAAGTCCCAAGAACTGCAGGGTGACTTGGCAAACTGGAGACCCAGGAAATGCCATGGTATAGTCCCAGTCTGAAGCCTGGCAGGCTGGAAACCCAGAAAAAGCCAATGTTTTAGTTCAAGCCTCAAGAAAGGAAAAAAGCCAGTATCCAGTTCAAAGGCAGTCAGACAAAAATAATTTTTTTCGTGCTCAGGAGAGGTCAACATTTTTGTTCTATTCAGACCTTCAACTGATTGAACAAGACCCACCCAAATTGAGGAAGGCAATCTGTTTTACTCAGTCTACCAATTTAAATGTTATCTGCATCCAGAAACACCCTTCTAGAAGCACTCAAAGTAATATTTGACCAAATATCTGGGGACCCTATGCCCCAGTCAAGTTGACACATAAAATTAGCCATAATATTTTTTCAATAAATAATTTTCTGCTTCAACTGGCTGTAGTTAGTTCTGTTGCTTGGAGATTAAAAATAAATGCTCTGATTGATTTATTACAGGATGAATTTATTTATTCATGTAAAAAATATTTATGAACTGAATTCTGTGTGTTACTCATTGCCCCAGATGTTAAAAATACAGCGATGAATGTGATCAATGAGATCGTTGCCTTTATGAAGGTGAAGTTTTACTGAGGAGTAGAAAGAAAATAAAGAAAACAAATGAGTCAAATAATGTCAGCTAGTAATAAAGGTCCAGAACAACAGCAACAACAGACCTATGAGAAAGTAACTAGAGATAAGAGCCATTCTACTTTGGACTAAGAAGTAAGAAGATCTCTTTGAAAAGATGGTATATGAGCCAAGTCCTTCATGCAAAAAAGGAAAAAAAGACTGCCACGGGGAAAGTCTAGGGACAAGACATTCCTGGCGGAGAGTACAGCAAGAGCCAGGGTCTGGTAGTGAGAATAAACGTGGTGTGATGGTAGTTAGAGCCCAGTGAGGAAAAGGGTAGTAGTCTAAGATGAAGTCACATGGGACCAGATCTCACAGGATCCCGTAGGTCACAGAAGGAATTCAGATTTTATGGTAAGCATAATTGGCCACTATTTGAAGTTGTTAGCTAAGAAACTGATTTGCATTTTTAAAAAGATGGCTCTAGGCTGGGCTTGGTGACTCAAGCCTGTAACCCCAGCACTGGGTAGCAGAGGCGAGAGGACAGCTTGAGCTTGAGGGTTCGTGAACCAGTTTGGGCAACATGGTGAGACCCTGTCACTACAATTAAAAAAAAAAAAAAATTAGCCGGACGTGGTAGCATGCACCCTGTTATTTTCGGTTACTTGAAAGGCTGAGGCGAAAGGATCGCCAGAGCCCAGTGGGTCTGCAGCTCCAGCCTGCGTGGACGGAGTGAGACTCCAACTCAAGAAAAAGATGGCTCTGGTGGTTTGTGGAGAATGGATCATAAAATGACAAGAGTGAAAGCCAGCAGATTTGTTGTGGGGTGGGGTGTTGCAGGAGTCCCGTTGAGACAGGACAGACACAAGCCTCTAAATTTGCTGGATGGAGAAGTTTAGCAGAGACAAAGTGAAGAAAGTACATGCATTGGGCTGCTTATCTTAGGCCTCTGGAAAAACAGTTTATATTAATCAAGGGCACCATGAGCCAGGGTCACCATGTCAATGCTTGAATAAACACTTCCATTTCTAAGTAATTGAGAAGGTCAAGGCAGTTTCTTTGTTCAATTTTGTGTAATTTTCCATTCCATTCAGCTAAAAAGAACAAGCAGGCAAGCATCACCGCTCAATTTTCCAGCTTTGTGATAGAAATAAAATACAATGCCCAAAAAACCAAGATTCATTTTCCTCACAGAGATATTTTCTTGGTGAATTCAAGGTTTCATGACAAATAATGTTTGCTTAAAATGATAAAAATATAGGTCAGTACAAAGTCATTGTATAAACAGTCGTCTTAATCTAGACTATTTATGTACAGATGCATAGAACTGTTTTGTGTATATTTAAACAAGTCAGATATTTTGGAAACATGGTGCCTGATATTTCCTCAAGTTCTTTGCAATCAACTCAGTAAAATCAATAAAAAATTATCAAGAGCAAATGTTGATTATATATCACTATTTATTGATTCTATTAATACCTCTGAAACTATTTCCAAATTTAGATGAAATAGGAACATGTAATAATAACTTATGAAATAATTCAGTGAGAAATCTTATTTTGCCCTTCACAATATGGATTTTTTTTTTTTTGGTGGTTTTAAAATTCCTTTTAGATAAGAAGATGGATAATTAGGGTATTATCTAATTAATAAATTGACTCACTTTAATCATCTCCATGTGCAACTGGTTTGACTTCTAAATGAAGTGATTAGTAAAATCAGTCAAATAATTGTCAATTCAGTGAATGTATTTTTTCTGCTTTAAATGAATTATTTCCTCCCTTTATTAATTATGCTTGAAGGAGATGTATTTTTGCATTCAGCTGTAACAAATATCATTTTAAATTCACCTTACATAGATAGGGCCTTATAGAATCAAGTTTTAATTGGTCATATTGGAAACACTGGCGACAGCAACTCAACCTTAGGCAAAAGATCAAAACTGAGAGATCACTCGATAAGACTCAGTTATCAGTAAGGGGACAAGACCTAACCTTTATGGAAAAACTACTGTATAGTAGACTTCATGCCAGGCCTAATAAGTTCATCAGTTTCAGACAAGAGTCCTGCAAGGAAGGGTATTTAGCCTATAGATAAGAAAGCTCCAAACAGGACATATCTAATAAGCAGCTGAACTAAGGTTAAAAATCTATGTCTATCCAGTTCCAAATATTTTGTGATCTTTATACATTTTTCTTAATTCTCTTGCAATGTTTCTTAAAATGTTAAGTCAAAGTTTTTCCATTAGTTCTACACCACTTCTCTAATTGTAACCTTTCACACCATAGGTAAGTTCATCTAATCACTTAAGAATACCATTTATTGTTTCTATTATGGTTATAAAGTGATATATGCTCACAGAAAACTTAAGAAAAACAAAGGAATAAAAGAAATCACATATGTTTTCAGCAACATAAAAATAACGTCTAAAAATATTGTGCTGTCATCAATGTTTTACTTTTCAGTATTTTTCATACAAAGTTAGGATTATGTTCTAGCTTCAGTTTTTGTATTCTGCTGTGTATATATAATATTGTCATTATGTCACTAAACATTCTTTTTTGGGGGGGTTCTTCAAGCACAGGTTGCATTTTTAAAAATTTTTTTATTTTAAGGATGTGGGATACAATTCAGGGTTAGGTGTACAAATGGTCATTGTACTGGCAAAGTTGGGATCTCACTTTGGTCCCCACTTCACCTGGTTGAATATTCCTTTTAATTATTTCAGTCTTGTGTACTGTTTCTATGGTAGAAACCACTCTTTTGAATGAACATATTCAAAGATATTTAATTATTCTCCCATAGACGAATAAAATAGTTTCAATCAGCTATTCTTATTTTTAATAATATTGTAATAAACATTCTTATTTGCCCATATTTCTGGTGATTTGCTAAAAATACATTCTTATAAGTAAAATCACTGCATGCAAAATATGCATTTTTGAAGAAATTTTGATACATCTTGCCAAATTCTTCTCATTGCTCTCCATAAAAGTTGTAACAATTTGTTCTCTTACTGGTCTTCAATGTACTACACCCACAAAATAACTGCAAATTTGAGAAACAAAACTGGCATAATTATGACTTGAATTTGAATTTGTAGCTAATAGTGCAGTTGTATCTTTTTTAATATGTTTATTTGTATTTTGCATTTCTTCTGTAGCTTGGCTCTCTATGTCTTTTTTTTTTTTTTTCTGTGAGTTTGAGTTGGAGAATGTTTGTTCCCTCTTTCTTAACTTTTTGAAGGGTTTTTAATAAGATTGGGAAAATCTTATTTTGAATGTTCATTTCTGCTCATGTATGTAGACTTTAAAATGCTTAGTCAGCTTGTTTATCTGTTATAATATTCACAAAGCATTTTTTGGTGAGTCTGTTTGGTAGGTTATATTTTTCTAGGAATGTATGAATTTCATCTAAGATTTCCATTTTACTGACATAAAATTAAGTTTTCAGATTTCCTTGGAAATTTAAGTAATTTTCCAAGTTTTTAGAATTTTTTATAATAGATTTTTTTTGTGTGTGTAGTTGCTGTTTTAGGTAGTTAGACTAATCAACCTTATTTTTTATTTGTTTTTTTCTGGTTTTTGACTACCTTAAAAAAAACCAAGAAGACTTTTTAATACAATTTATCTTAACTTTTTATTTTTGTTTTTTCAATATCATATCATACATTTTACACATTTACCGTGGTGTTTGAGGGAAGAGGTTGTCTCTCACCTTTCTGGAGTGCACAAAGATGAATAACTCCCAAACTTTGAGGGATCTGGTCCTGAAGACTTATGGATTAATACTCTAAAACTCTCTCAGAATAACCTGAGGAATGCTCCAAGAGAGGTTAGAAGCTTGGGTCTTAAATGTTCATGCAAAAAAGCATTTTTTCAACATTATTATTTATATTATTCAAAAACTATGTCATCTATTTTTATATTCCGTCTAAAATGGACTGATAATGGAATGAGGTCTTTTACTATGATTATCTATCCACTTCTTTGTGTAATTTTTTAAAATTTCTCCTTATTTCTAATAGTATGATATTTTAAAAAGCTTATAAAAGTATGTGATGGCCTAATTTCAGTTTAGATGTAAGAGAACGTGTTGGAAGTTTAAGAACTCACCTACAATGCAATAATGATACAAATAAAAGTGTTTCCTTCTGAACTTTGACTCATGGTCTTTCTTATCTTTACTTTTCTCTGCCCTTGCTAGCTTTTAAACTTTTGTTGTATTTTTTAAATAAGAATTTTAACAGGTAGCTTGTAGACATTGTCAGACGTGCCTGATCTACTTCTCTATTTAGCCCCAAATCCCTGTTATCTGACTCTACCGAAGTGGTTGATGCCATCTGGATATGCACTCAATCTTGCCATCCATTACCATATGACTCTAAAAGCCTTTATTTTAACCATTCTCTCCTTTTTCCCATAACTCAGAGAATGACTAAGACTGAACTCTCCACCTATCCACTTACATTCTTTTGGCTGTTCCCTCCCAACTCCCTGGGCACTGGTCTTCCATGCAGAGTTTAGGCTATCTAGGAGGTGCTAGTAAACATTCTTTTGAATAGGGAAAGATGCTGAACTACTAATTATGCTTATTTTTTTATCGCACCTTAGATTATTTTTTGTTTAGACTCTATAGTGTTTATAATATAATTACAGTAGTACAGTTATAATTTGCCAATTTATAAACACATGTGCTTATTGAGTGAGCTGCATTCATTGGGGTGTGCCAGAGATCTGGTGATTTGTGTGCAGGGAGTTTATTGGGGAATGCTCTCAGGATCAACACCTGTGTGGAGTGAAGGGGGCAGGATTGCATCATGATTCTCAACTGGGGAAGATTTGTGTCCCAAGATATATTTAGCCATATCTGGAGACATACTGGCATCTGGTAGGGAGAGGCCAAGGATGCTGCTCGATGCCCTGTAATATACAGGGTGGCCACCACAACAAAGAATTATCTGGCTCAAAATATCAATCATACTGAGTTTGAGGAAACCTCAGCTGAGTTTGAGGTTTGAAACTGTGTTTGAGGCACAGCTGAGTGGCAGTCACAATCATTCTATGAGGAGTTCTGGAGTTGGAAGGGGTGGGCCTTCACAGGGTCTGTTTTACATGGACCAGTCATTGGATACAAGATGACCTCGGGAAGGAGGCACAACCTTAGATGAGTGGCTGCCTTTGACTGCAGGCAACTCTGAGAAAGCTAAAAGCAGTCAGCCACCAACACCATCAGTACTGGGGAAATAGGGGTCTCAACCCTGAAAAGGTTATGGAAGGAAGCTAAGTGATAAACCTCAGTATCCACTGCAGGGAATATCACTACCTACCTTTGTTTCTCTCTCACTATTGTCCTTACTTTTCAAAAATAATTTTGGTTTTGATTGATAAGTAGTAATTGTGCATATTTATGCAGGTACAACATAAGGTTTTAATCTATGATTACATTGTAGAATGATTAAGTCAAACTAATGAACAGATTAGTCAGCTCACATGCTTTCCATTTTTTGGTGAAAATATTTAAAATCTACTTTTAGCAATTTTGAAATATGCAATGCATTATTATTTATTATATTCGCTATTTTTTTCTGTACAACATGTCTCTAAGGCTTATTACTCTTGTTTAACTGTCTTTAAGTGTGATCAAATCTTTGTCTCATCTTTTCTCTACTGCCTCACCACCAGTGGATCTGATTGCTTCTTAGGCATAACACAAAGCATAAACAAAGCATTCCATTTCAGATACTCCCAAACCTGAATTTATTTAAGAATGTTAATCCTTCATGCAACATAAAACTACTTTCCTTTCTCCCCATTCCAATTTGTTCTTGGTTAGAAAAAATCTGTGATGGAGAATGATGTGTGAGTTTCTTTCTCTTATTTCTTGACTTCCTTCCCCACCTGCTCTGCTAAATGTTGGGGCAAAGGGCAGGAGCAAATGTACAATGGTGAAGAAGTTTGGAGGCCACGAAGTAGAGGGTTTTGATGTAATAATTATCATCTCTTCCAGTCATATTTTTTACAGTTTTCCTTTCTACTGATTCATTTCCCTTTGTTCAAAAATGTACTCTCAAATCTTCTCACTCTAAACAGACACACACTCTTGTTTACATCTTTTGCTACACATGTTCTTGCATTTATATGGAGTATATTTCTAGGAAGTGATGAATCATAGGTTTTGCATATATTCAAATTTAATAGATAATGGTGAAGAGTCTTCCAAAGTGGTTGCACCAATTTACACTCCCATGGCAGTGTTTTAGAGTTCTCACTGTTCTGGTCCTTGAAGATATCTGGTATTATAAATCTTCTTAATATTGCCATTTGAATGGATTTATAACGGTATTACAAGGTGATACTAATTGCAGTTCCCTGATGACTGATGTAGATGAACCCCTCTTTCTGTGTTTATGGGCAATTTAGAGACCTTATTTGGAGACGGGAACAAGATGGTGACAGCATAGGTGAACTTGTGAGATTCTCCGAATGTGAATTCCCCAAAAGACTCTTACCTCTCTTCCCCCACCCCCCAGAGCACCACCAGCTGCGCTGGTGCGAGGCCCGGGGACCTTTGGTCCCACGCAGGGCCAGATATTGTGGCCCCCTACTGTTGCTGTTCCACTGCGTGCATGGGAGTCTTGGATCCCAGCCCCCTCCCAGCTCCCTCCCTGGCTACATTGTCTCCAGTCCGGCACCCAGTACCAAGCCGCCAGTCACTCAGGGAGGCTCTGGGCACCTGCCCCTCAGAGACACCAGTCCCATTCCTGGCTGAAGTACCCTGTGGGGGGCCCAGGGCCACTCTCGCCGCTCACTGCCTGCCCTTTGGAGCTTTGGAGCTCTGGAACTCTGGGCCCACCCTGGCTGAGACACTCAGCGTGAGACCCCAAGCTGGGGGACCCAGACAAGCAGAGAAAAACAGATCTACATAAACTGCCTCACCATTCTCCAGGCAGAGACTTCTATTGCCCCACCCACCTATCAACAAACTTTACCTCAGTTCCTAAGGCAATGGTGTGAAACAGGAGACAAAGCCCCACCCCTACGCTGCAATGAAAAACAAAGGGGAGAGGCCGGAATCGGAGATCAGAGAAGTGACTTTAGTCTGATCGCTTATTTTGACTTATGATTTTATCATTGTAACTGTTGGTTTTGATCACGTTTGTTGTTTACCTTCTGACTTACACTGTTTCTTGATTTTATTGGCCTGTTTCTGTGTAGCTATCAGTACTCTTTAGGGAATCTTTCTTACGTGTCTTCTTCACTTCTTCCCAGCCTTGTGGCTCTTTCTCACCTCATAGTTGGTATGTATATCTGTTTTCCCTCTCACTTTTCTCTCTAACCCCCTATTGAGCCCTCCTCCTCCATTATTTTCCTCTTTTATACCCCCCTTTTTAATCTAGGGACCAAGACTACATACTGCTGAATGGACAGATTGTAAGGCAGAGGGAAATAGGTTCCAGTGTGCTCACACACCTGTTCGTGGATACTAGAATCAGCATTCTGAACCACAGCTTCCCTCTCAATTAAACCTCAAAACTGCAAAAAGTACAGATTGCAGCTTATGTTCCAACCTGAAAAGTGAACAAAGCCAGAAGACCCTCATAAGGAAGACAGGATATTGCAGAGAGAAATAAAAGACACCCCACCGTCCCTCAAAATGGAATTAAAGACGGGGAGGGAAAGGGGGAGAGAGAGGAAATCTACACAAATGAAGAAAA
>NW_007250696.1:799375-799964 GCF_000164805.1 Carlito syrichta
TCTCTCTCTTTTTTTTTTTGAGTTGGAGTCTCACTCTGTCGCCCAGACTGGAGTGCAATGGCCGCTCCCGGCCACCGCAGCCTCGACCTGGCGATCCTTCCATCTCAGTCTTTCGAGTAGCCAGAATTACAGGTGCGCGCTACCACACCCAGCTAATTTTTTTAAAATTTATTGTAGAGATGATGTCTCACCTGTCCAGGCGGGTCTCGAACCCATGGGCTCGGGCAATCCACTCACCTCAGCCTCCCAAAGGCGTGGGATTACAGGCTGAGCCACCGAGCCTGGCTCTTCTCTCTTTCTAACCCCCTATTGACTCCCCCTTCCTCCATTATTTTCCTCTTTTATACTCCCCCTTTTAATCTAGGGACCAAAACTACATACTGCTGAATGGACAGATTGTAAGGCAGAGGGAAATAGGTTCCAGTGTGCTCATACACCTGTTCGTGGATGCTAGAATCAGCATTCTGAACCACAGCTTCCCTCTCAATTAAACCTTAAAACTGCAAAAAGTACAGATTGCAGCCTATGCTCCAACCTGAAAAGTGAACAAAGCCAGAAGACCCTCATAAGGAAGAACAGGATATTGCAG
>NW_007250696.1:799984-802214 GCF_000164805.1 Carlito syrichta
CAAACAATGAAGAGCCCCCAGAATGAAGGGTCTCAAACTACAAATGTAGATATCAAGACAATAATGGAGAGATTAAAAAGAATTGAGGAGACACAAGAAGAAACTAGGAAGGAGCTGATATCTGAGATAACAGTAATAAAGAATACTGTGAATGAAATAAATAACAAACTGATAAGCATGGAAAGCAGAATTACCCAAGCAGAAGAAAGAATCTCAGAGCTTGAGGACCAAAATACAGAAATAACTCAAACTCTTAAAAACACAGAAAATAAGTTCAAAAAGACAGAACAAAACCTTCAAGAGATGAGCGATTATCTCAAGAGGCCTAACCTAAGAGTAATTGAACTACCTGAGGCAGAAAAAGACAGAGACCACACTGGAACAAACTTTCCATGAGATCATTCAAGAAAACTTCCCTTATCTAATCAGTGATGCAAAAATTCAAACACAAGAGATTCAGAGAACGCCTGCAAGACAACAAATGAGAAGACCAACTCCTAGACACATAATAATTCACCTAAACAAAGTAGACATAAAAGAAAAAATCCTAAAGGCAGCAAGAGAAAAAGGCCAGATCACCTACCATGGAAGACCAATCAGAATAGCAGCAGATTTATCTACAGAAACCCTGCAGGCTAGGAGAGCTTGGAGCCCTATCTTCAAAGTCCTAAAAGATAAACAATTTCAACCAAGAATAACCTACCCGGCCAAGCTAAGCTTCATCAGTGAGGGAGAATTAAAATCTTTCCCAGATATCCAATACCTAAGAACTTATGCTGCCACCAAATCATCTCTACATGAAACACTTAAGAAAGTACTAAACACAGAAGAAAAGGAGACCTTATTTTGTGAAATACCTGTTTAAATCTCTTGCTCATTTTTCTACTGTGTTGCCAGTTCTTTTTCTTATTGATTTGACAAGTTTTTAAAAAATATATTTTGGATCAAACCCCCTTTTAGTTATGCTTTTACAAATATCATCTCCAATTTCCATGTTTTTTTGTTTTTTTGTTTTTTTTGAGTTAGAGTCTCACTCTGTCGCCCAGACTAGAGTGCAGTGGCCATGTTCTTAAAGTGCCTTTTGATAAAAAGAAACTCTGATGTTTGCATAATCTAAGTTTTTCATCTTTTCCTAGATAGTGTTTTTTGTTTTCTGTTTAAGAAATAAGCCTAGATAATGAGAATATTCACTTATGTTTTCCTCTAGAAACTTTTTTGTTGTATTGGCCATATTTAGATCTAAATTCAGCTAAGTTATTTTTGTTTATGGTGGGAGGTGAAGAGTTAAGATTTTATTTTGTTTCCAAACGGATGGTCATTCTATCCAAAATCATTAATTAAGAGCACTAAACTTTGGCTACTGTTTTTATTGCTTATTTTATTGAATATTAAGTGTTCATACATACAAGGATCTTTTATTTCTATTATAATAGCTTAGTTATTAGAGTTGCCTATTTTTTTGAAATTGCTGTAGCTTTCTAATAAACCTTGATATCCATTTGAACAAGTCATCCTACCTTCTTTTTCTTTGCCAAAAGTGTATTGGTGGTTTTTTAACCCATTTCCTGTTTCATTAACATTTTAGAATCAGCTAAAAAAAATTTTGGTGAAAAACTTTTCATGACTCAATGAGTTTTTATTGATTTTGTTCAAAATTAAACAAGGATATAAATTTGGATTTTATTTCTGGATTTTACATTCTGCTCTATTGATCTATTTCTTAGTTCTTATGTCACTATAACACTTTCTTGATTATTGTATGTTTATGATAAAATTTGAAAGCCCATATTGTTAAATTTTACAGCTGTGTTCTCTTTTTTCAAGATTGTTTTCGACGATTTATTTCCTTTTCTCACTTACATAAATTTCAGAATCAGCTTGCCAATTTTTACCAAAAAGTTATGATGAGATTATTGAGATGACATTAGATGTATAAATTAATTTGAAAAGAATTAATATCACAACAATATTGAGTCATTTGGTCTAGTCAAATAATATATCTTTCCAGTTATGAAAGTCTTCTTTATTTTTTCTCAGTTTTACAATATTCAATATAGAGATTTTGAATGCCTTTTGTTAAATTTACTTCTAATAAGTATATTTTTGTAACACTATCAAAACTAAAATTATTTTAATTTTTTACTAATTATTTGCTGTCAAAACTAAAAATAAAATTGATTTCATTTTTTTTTTTTTTTGAGTTGGCGTCTCACTCTGTCGCCTAGACTGG
>NW_007250696.1:802484-862611 GCF_000164805.1 Carlito syrichta
CAAACCGCTCACCTCAGCCTCCCAAAGGCGCGGGATTACAGGCTGAGCCACCGAGCCCGGCTAAAATTGATTTCTATATATTCTTTGTCTCTTGAAATTTTGATAATTTTACTTAGTAGTTTAGTGACTTTGTTGATTGTTTGGGATTTTTATATAAACAATTACATTATCTAGCAATATTAACCCTTAATATCTTTTCAAATCTGTATTTTAAAAAAAATTTATTTGTTTTGCCTCAATTACATTGTCAAGAGCCTCCAAAAAAATTGTGCATAAAAGCGATGAATGGGCATTACTGAATTATTTTCAGTCTTGGGGAAAGTAATCAACATTTTTTATTGTGTGATGCTAGCTGTAAGATTTTATAGATACTCTTTATCAAACTTAAGAAGTTTCCTTCTAGTTTTTTTTAATGCTTGCACAGAAAGATAATTTGTTTTTATTTGTTTATTCATTTTATTTATTTTTTAGAGATAGGGTTTCCGGTCTTTGCCTAGGCTGAACTTGAATTCCTGGGCTGAAGTGACCCTCTTACCTCAGTCTCCCAAGTAGCTGGGACTACTTCCTACCACCACTATAACCACTACCATGCCCAGCTTTCTTCTAGTCTTAGTTTGCTAAGAGTTCTGACATGGCTTAATAATTTTTTTTTGCTTCTAATGAAAGAATCATATGACTTTTATCTTTTTTTGAAAATACAGAGAATTACATTGATTTTAGAAAATTATACACTTACATTTCTTGGATAAACCCTTCTTGTCATATATTATCCTTCATATATACATATATAATAATATTGTATTTGATTTGATGATTTTTTTTACAGAATTGAACGCTATATCTATAATTTAAAAAATAATGTGCTGAAGAATGTTATTATTTTTCCCTTAAATATTTATTGAAATTCATCAGTGAAACTGTGTGGGCCTGGAATATTCTTTGAAGAAAACAAAAAAGGAAAAAGCAAAATAAAATAAATACCAGGTGATATCTCTGTCTGTACCTTTCAGAAAATAAAACTAGTACTTGAAGATATGGAAAAACCAACACCATGTTTATGGCAATAAAACAAAGTGATGAATTTAATGTCCTAAATATAGACTAATTTTTAGCTCTCTTCATTCTGAGACTAAATTGCCTTGTGATTGGTATGGTGTGATACGATAGACACACTTTTTGAAAGATTGATAATTTTTCATCCCCTTTCCAATCGAATTCCATTAACTTGCTATAATCATTCTTTATTTTATGCACAAAGTGAAAGAGATTTGTTTGTCTGTTTGTTACTTATTTGTTTTCACTGACAAGCAATAATACATCATTAACTGCATCTCTTGTTAGTTGCCATTATCAGTTTTCAGAGTGATAACTTTGTCTCAGCAGTACAGGTTCTCCCTCATTATGGATAAGAAAAAAAGAATCTCTTTGTTCATCTAACAATCTAATAAATATTCATCGAGTGCCTTCTTTGTGAAAGGTTTAGTACAGACAGTGCATAGAATATAAAACTAAAATAGGCGCAGCTTTCTGGCAATTTACTGAGGTAAGTTACACATTTTGACTCTCATTCTCTATTTCAAAAAAGAACTCAGGGACTCCTCATGGCACTTCCCTTCCTCTCCTCCCTTCCCCAGCACAGTGTTTGGGAGAGAGTACGTGATAGTAGAAAGCCTTTTTTGTGTAGGCAGGTACATTTTGTGCTCATTTAGGTACATAAACTGCTGGACTTGTAAACTGACAGAAGATTCCTTAAAATGGCAGATAGGAAGGGGTCTCAGATTAATTTAACAGCTGGATTTCTGCAAATACCTATGACCTGCTAGGAAAAATGAGCTCTGTGACACTAAAGAGAAAAAAAGAGCACTGTTTAATTAAAACTGGCTCAGGATGAAAACCTTAATGAATTGCAGTCCCAAAGCAGAGCAGATCTCAAGACCCAAAATTCCTAAGGGAACTGTCAATAATAAAGATGCAATTATCTGAACTGATTGTTCATGAGAGCAAACTTGTTTTCGATAAGGCCATGTGCTGTTTTTCAGGGCATAATAATTTGGCAGAGAAATAACCTGGCAAAGTGTGCTGAAAATAGCTGCTTTATAATTACATTGCTATTTTCTATAAATCTGATAATGCAGTAATATCTAATCTGCAAAAATTAATCATGCATTCAGAGAGTTCTATATCAAATGTCACACGAATGAAATTTCCATTCAGTAGATAAAACCTAGTCATAAAAACCTCTTGGTAACTGAATTCAAAATCCAATTTTGTATAAAAGAAACCAAATTTGTCATTAAGTCTACATTGCCATTCTTATTAGATCAAAAAGAAAAATTTTAATCTGCTGAAAGCTCCATGCTACCCCCGCAGTGTCCTGAATAGATCTGAGAGGACATTTTGTTCATGTCTATGGTTCTTGTCTAAAACTCATTGGTTAGGTCAACAACCCATCTCCTTTCTGGTCCCACATCTTGGTCAGAGTTAATTTGTCTAGGAGTGGACAGCTGATGAAAACGGAGTCAATCTTTTGCTTAGGAATTTTAAAATTGGAACTGAGAGAGTACGTTTAGTTTCTCCCTGAATGGCCAAATTCTGACACAGAATCAATCAGGGAGCTATTGGGCTCCACATTTTATGTGCCCACTGAGAGCAAAGGAAGCTAGTCCTGAGGAAGAAAACAATCAAACAGAAAGAGGAAAGGAGCACAGACAAAATCTGGATCATTCTAGATCATTCTTGGAGCCCAGCCACATTCCTGAGCTTGGCATGATTACTGACCTTTAGTTATTATGAGAATATTTGGCTTAGTTCAACGTAATGTTCTGTTATTTATAACTAGAAGTAACTCTACAAAATGTAGGATTATGACCTATGCATAAAAATTATATCTGTGAAAAGATTGCTTCTATTATAAAAGAATAAATTACTTTGATTAATTCAAAGGAATAATTATAACCTCTGGGCTATAATTAATCAAATTGTGGTTTTATTTCTTCACAATTTTCTAATGCATCATACAGTATAGCAAAATGTGATAAAGTATTTGAAATAGCAATAATAAAATTAAGCATGTATGTGTAAAATTGGGAGGAGTGCCATACATCAAGAAGAAAATTTGAAGCATCTTACAGAAATTAAATAAATGCTAATTTTGGACTTTATTTCAAACCTCTGGGATAGATTAGAGAAGACTTTGATGCAATACAAAGAGATTTATTACTGTGGAAATGTTTGGTTGGTGATTTGCTCAATTTGAAAATTAAGATAGTCCATATTTCCATTTTTCTTACAGGAAACTATCTTTTATTATTTGATGTAAAAATAATTTTATCAACCTTACTTTAAATGGCAAACTTTAAGATCTGAAACTTGGCACTTCTAACACCAATTATGTCTCATTTAAAATACTCTAAAGCACTAAATTCTGGGTCTGTGGTGGTGAGAGATTGTAGTATATAACATACTACTCACTAATTCATAAAATTTCTTCATGAAACTGCAAGCAGGGCCATCTCAAACATCTTGTTAATGAGTTTAATTCTGCCTCTTCTGGGAATGCAGATGGGGCTTGCTTCCAGCTCTTCGGGTGGCAAATAAGGAAATGAGATTGACTAGGTTATAAATCCAGATGAAACACTCCTATGAAAAGATTCTCATGTGTACCATCTGTTTGGGCTGAGCTGGAGATGAAATACAAGGTGTCACTGGCACAATCCCTAGAGGATTATCATAAATGATCTTCCTTTAAATTTGCTGCTGACCTATCATATGCTGCTTGAATTCCTTTCCAGTGTGTTCACCATAATGTCATCCGCCTCTGATTTCCCCTTAGTTTTTAGTATCACTGACACAGTTAACTAGCTCTTTCCTTGAAATGTGCTGCTCTGCTCTGGAACTTTCTTGACACAGTTTCAGAATTTTGGCTGTCTTCTCTGATGCCTGTTTTTCCAATCTGTTAAGTGGAATATTTATAAAACTTTCATTTTAAACCACTGTGTATACTTTCTCCCTTGAAGAACACATCTACTCCTTCAGCTTCAACCGACAATTTGTGCAAATTGCCAAATCCTCTCTTGAGTTTTATTTCTATTTCTCCACAAGCCAACTGTATGCTTCTGACTGGATTGTTACTTCAAATTTAATAAACTGTAAATCCCACACATCTTTGAACCCCCAAACATTTATCCTTCTAACTTTCCTATTGCTATTAATGGCAATGCTATATTCACAGTCTCGCAGGTTTCAAGAGGGAGATGGTGTTTGATTTTGCCTTCTCTTTGTCTTTTGAAAATGGACAAGTTCTGGCTAGTCTGTCTTTTTCTTTTTCGCTGCCATCATTTTAACGCTCAGGACCTCACAGTTGGGCTGTAGCAATTGTTAGGAGGATGCTCCTGTGTTTCATGACCCTGTTCATGGTTGCCATTGATGCTGCGGCTACGTTGTGTCTTGGTTGTCATGGAAGCCTGCTCCACGACTCAGCCACAGAAGATGCACTATACGGCTTTCCAAGTCCAAGAAATGAATCCCAGGAACTTTTCCCTTGACAAAACCCCATGCTCACTTTACCATACTACTCCATAGGCCAAGTTCTATGGGAGAAAACCACAGAGAAGCTCAGTCTTGGTGTTGCTGGCCTTCTGCAAGGCAGAGAATCTGCTGCCTTCTAGTAACTTAGTCATAAATCAGAATAAATGTTTTCAATGTATAGGGGGTACTTCTGATGAAACGAAGGCACCAGTTACTCAATAGTCTTCAGAGATGTTCTATTACTTTTTTTTTTTTTTTTGAGTTGGAGTCTCACTCTGTTGCCTGGACTGGAGTGCAGTGGCCGCTCCTGGCCACTGCAGCCTCACCTGCTGGGCTCCGGCTATCCTTCTGCCTCAACCTTTCGAGTAACTGGAATTACAGGCATGCGCTACCACGCCCGGCTGATTTTTTGATTTGTTGTAGAGATGAGGTCTCGCTGCCCAGGCGGGTCTCAAACCCGCGGGCTCAGGCAATCCACTCACCTCAGCCTCCCAAAGGCGCGAATTACAGGCTGAGTCACCGAGCCCGGCTTGGTCTATTACTTTTAGCTTTCCTGTCTACCTAAGTCTTTGAATAGCATGCATCACAGGGTTTTGATGGGTAGATAAGGATTTTTTCTAAGATGAACAACCCAGAGTAAGGAAACGTCTGCACTTCCCTCTGCTTCTACTCTTTGCACTCTTTGTATAGAATAAAAGTAACTCATCAGATGGATCTTAACCTACTAAATAAAATAGGAATTGACACAGCTTGTGGATAGAATGGTCAATTTTGGAATATATTCTAAAGTTATCACTGTGGAACACACTTCTGAAACCAAACAGAGCAAAACAATTTCTGGTGTTAACTTTGCTGAGAGATTTAATTCATCCTGTAGCTTTCTGTCTGACATACCTGCCTCTGTATCTTCTAATTCTGTGGTTTGCTTGGAAAAGAAAGTTAAGCCTTAATTATTGAATTAGCTTGGACTTGTTTTTTATTTAGGAAAAAAGCACATTTATTAAAAATATGCTAATTATACTTGTATGTGTGATATAAATAGAAACTCCATTTATTCAGAAATCTTATTTCCTTCTTGCAATGGTAAAATTTATTGTTTTTTAATGATTCTATGTAAGACAATTTTTGCTGTTCAGATAACTATCTTGAAAAGGATACAGATTAGCAATGTAAAACTTAGGCTTATTTTCTTAATGGTAAGAGTTACTATTTTTCTATTGTAAAATACTTTTAAAGATTAAATTTATGGGATACAGGTGCAGTTTCTTTATGTGTTTAGATTCCATAGTGGTCAAATCAGGGCTTTAGGGTATCCATCATCCAGATAACATATAATGCACCCATTAATTAATTTCTCATCTTTCCCTCATAAAATTTCATTTTCTTTCTCTCTTCTCCTCCCTCCCTTCCTCCCTCCCTACCTTCTTCCCTCCTTCCCTTTCTCTCTCTCTCTCCATCTTTCTTTTTTGTCAGGATCTCACTTTGTCACCCAAGCTGGAGTGCAGTGACACGATTACGCAGTCTCAACCCCCTGATCAGGCGATCCTTCAGCCTCAGCCCTCCTGAGTAGCTGGGAATACAGATGCATGCCACCATTCCTGGCTTATTTTTATCTTTTGTGAGAACAAGCCTGTGTTGCTTAGGCTTGTCTCAAACTCCTGGGCTCATGCAATCAGTCAGCTCGGTCTCCCAAAGTGCTGGCATTTTAGGTGTGAGCCACCATGCCTGGCCTTGCATTTTTTTCTATTTGATTATTTTCAAAATCTGGATACATATAATAATCAATGTCATATGAAATTTGCCAGCCATCAGGGAGAGGGTAAGTCGATAAGCAGTTATCAATGACTACACACACACAAATTTAACACTTGTACGAGCTATTGATCACCCAATTGTCACCTCGATTAAGAGTTTTGCCTTAGTAACATCACACTCCAGTGAATTTCTAGTTAAACTCATATCCCTGTCACTTTAAATTTCTTCTAAAATTGGAATCATGTTGCAGTCTTAAAATAAAGGTATTTTATATTCAGAAGATTATCTGCTTTACCTCACATGATATAATGATAAGCATCAGAAAATGTAGGAGAATAAATGGAGAATTCTCTAAAACAGCAGAGTTTGGTATAACCAATGAGAGCATCATGAAAGACACCACAGTACCAAGCATCTATCTATTGAAGGGTCCCAGCTGGCTTATCAGACAAGCTATTCAACTCCCAGCGGTACATCGTTTAATTACTAGAAGCAAAACTACAAATTTAGCTAAATAAAGAGTTCAAATGAATCCCTGGGACTCTCCAGAACGTCTCAAGATCATGATCATGCCTGAGAATAGCAGTGTGAAATCATACTTGATAATACACGATTGCCAAGGGCCAGCAGTGATTTAGAAAAATCTTTATATCATAAATGTGAAGAAGGCTTAGACTAATCTGTCTCAAAGTATGTTAGTGGTCTGCTTGTGTCAGAATTAACTGAGATGCTTGTCTACAATTGATTGCATCTTTGGGTCTACTGTTCATCCTCAAAGTCATAATATGAAGGACAGGGCCACGAATATGTATTTTAATAAGCTCCCAAGATGTTCTGATGTACCTTAACATTTAAAGACTATCATCCTTAGACATCATCCCTAAAATAATCCTAGGAAATAAAATGGAATGAAAATATATATTTACTATTTATAGTTTATTAAGCTAAAAAGAATTCTTTTGAACATTTAATGTGTGTGTGTTTAATTTTTTTTTTGTCAGTGTTTCACTCTGTCACCCAGACTGGAGTGCAGTGGCACTCAGTTTTCTCTTCATGACTTACCACAGCCTCAACCACCTGGGTTCAGGTGATCCTTCCACCTCAGCCTCCCAAGTAGTTGAGACTACATGGTCATGCCACCATACCCAGCTAATTTTTTTTATTTTTTGTAGAGTCTAGGTCTCACTATGTTGCCTAGGCTGATCCAAAACTCCTGGGCTCAAGCAATCCTCTTGCCTTGTCCTCCCAAAATGCTGGGATTACAGGCAAAACCCGCTGCCTAATGTGTTTTTTAAGTTTTTTTTAAAAAAGCCATTGTGGTGACTTCTTCAATCAATGATATTTTACAACTAAAAATATGAAATCTTAACAATAGTAAGCTTACAAGTCATATATTAAAAAGATGCGTTTAGCTGGGCTCGGTGGCTCAGCCTGTAATCCCGTGTCTTTGGGAGGCTGAGGTGAATAGATTGCCTGAGCCCACGGGTTTGAGACCTGCCTGGGCAGTGAGACCTCATCTCTACAATAAATAAAAAAATCAGCCAGGCGTAATTCCGGCTACTTGGAAGGCTGAGGCAGAAGGATCGCCGGAGCCCAGCAGGTCGAGGCTTCGTTGGCAGGGAGCGGCCACTGCACTCCAGTCTGGGCAACAGAGTGAGACTCCAACTCAAAAAAAAAAAACAAAAAGATGCATTTAGATTGCTATATGAATGTTCATGAATAGAACTATATGACTATGAGTCATATACACACTCCAAGCTAAGTCACCCTAGTCAACAACAGCATGAGGTCCAAGATGCAGCCTATGATTAGGAACTGAACATTTGTCCAAGGAAGTGGTCAAAGTTATGTAAGTTGTGCAAAATATTTAAGTACTGTTTAGAGAAAAAGCCTCACAGTGAGAACAGAGTAGTATAGATGCAAAGTACCTGTCCAAGAACCTGACAAAGTAAAATAAAATGCTCTCAACCAGGACAATTTTACCCACCAGGGGACATTTTTGATTATTACACTGATGTTGGGAGAGGGGAGATACTGGCAGCCAGAAATGCTGCTAAATATCTTTCAATACACAAGATGGTCCCAACAATAAACAATTACCTGGCCCAAAATGTCAATAGTGTTAAGGTTGAACAACTCTATTCTTGAGAATAACCTTCTGTAACCTCCAGCTTTTCAGGCTCATTCTGGATTTAGAAACAGAAATGAAGACCAAGAATGTAATACTTGTTTTGTTTCAACAATAAAATAAAGTCATCAATTGAAAAATATTGCAGAGAAGAACCAAAGTCCTAACAATTATGCCTGAAACATTATTTTGCCTTATAAACAGAAAGAGAGTCTCAGCTTGGCCAGTGATATTTACAAAAGACCAACATATAAGTCTGAAAGTTGAGACTCATTAAAGAAAATGCGGCAGGAGACAGAAGGGACAATAAAGAAAAAAAAAGTGATGAAATGTCAGGAAGAAAGGTTGGAAACCCATGATGGAAATAGCAACAATTGACATAAAGGCATAAGTAGTTACTTCGTTTATCCAGAAGAACGTATGTCCTAAGGGCTCAAAATAAGAATGAAACTACAATTTAAGTAACAACTACTGTCATATTCTATATTATTACATTTAATCCTGACAATAGCACCATAGGAGGAATACCAGTGTGCCCATTTTTAAGATGAGAAAACCAAGGTGTAACATGTAAATTGGACTTAGCCAATGGGACGCCTTAGTTTCTGACAAGGAATCTGAATCTGGAGGGAGGGACATAAGGACAAAAGGATATTGAGAGATTGTTCTTGGAAGCCACCATTGTGGAGCAAGTAGAGAATCCAGTGGTCTCATGGCCAACAGCTTCCATGGCAGTGTCAGTAGTGTGCATGAAGTAGATATAGGGCCCAGCTCTGCGCCCTATGCAGATATTCCTGTCAGAGTCTTGGCTATGTTCTCTGCTCTGTAGGCCCCCACGTTCCTTTCTTTCTTTCTTTCTTTCTTTCTTTCTCTCTCTCTCTCTCTCTCTCTCTCTCTCTCTCTCTCTCTTTCTTTCTTTTTTTTTGAGTTGGAGTCTCACTCTGTCACCCAGACTGGAGTGCAGTGGCCACTACCAGCCACCGCAGCATCGACCTGCTGGGATCGGCGATCCTTCCACCTCAGCTTTCCAAGTAGCTGGAACTGCAGGCGTGCACTACCACACCCGGCTAATTTTTTTGATTTTATTGTAGAGATGAAGTTCCTTTCATTTTTTAATGCTTAATTCTCTAGTGTTCTCATCACATCAATAGAATTTTCATATTTCTCCAACAATGTATTTTCATCTTATATTTGCCAAAGTCAGTTTCAGTGGTTTGCAAACAAGAATGCTGACTGCTTCAGGGCTAGAAGAAGAAGACGGGAGAACACTTCTGAGTTATAAGTGGGAACTGGAATTTGAAATAAAAAGAAAGAACTCTATCTCACCTCCTTCATTTCAGGGATTTGTGGCACTGGCCGTGAGGATGGAACAGAAATCCTGGTCAGCAAGAGTATAAAGTCCAAGATGCAGCCTGTGGTTAGGAACTGGAAAGACTTAGTGCATTTGTTCAAGAGAGTGGTCAAGGCACCTCAGCTGAGGCAAAATATTTAAATATTGTTTAGAAAAAAAAGCTTGATGGTGAGAACAGAGTGGAATAGATGTCCATCACCTGGCCAAGTGCTTTTTAAGCCAGATGAGCAGTGGTTCTGTGGTGGGAGGGGAGAGGTGGGGAAAAGGAAAGTGCAGAGCCCAGATGATACTTGTCGATCACTGTTCAATCGATTTACATTTTCTTAATGTAAAATGTAAAATGGCAACTTTGTCTTTTAAACCTTTATGGTGCATCCCCCCAACCCCATGCATTCCTCCCAAATTCTCCTCAAGCCTGTTTCCTTCTTGTCATTCCTGCCTCAGCCTAAATGCATTCTCCTCAG
Source organism: Carlito syrichta (assembly GCF_000164805.1). Taxonomy (NCBI): domain Eukaryota; kingdom Metazoa; phylum Chordata; class Mammalia; order Primates; family Tarsiidae; genus Carlito; species Carlito syrichta. Next base: position 812,710 of record NW_007250696.1, read on the forward strand.
AGCTGCCTTCTCTGACCCCCTCGTTTCTCTCATGTTCCCATCTCTTACCATAAACCCCATTTTATTTTCTCCACAGCCCTGACCATCCCCAGATCATTTTGATTATTGTTTGTTTATGTGTTTATTTCACCCCCCCTCCCCACGCCCCATTTTGTTTCCAACTGTATCCTCAATGCCAAGAACAGACCTAGCATGAAGTGAGTATTTTTTGGATGGATGGATTAGAGGATGAAGTCTAAACAACTTCTTCTTCTCCTTCTCCTCCTCCTCCTCCTCTTCCTCCTTGTTCTTCCTTCTCCTTTTCCTCCTCCTACTCCTTCTTTTTGATAGGCTCTCACTCTATCATTCAGGCTGGTGTGTAGTGGCATGATAATAGTGCACCCTTGAACTCCTGGGCACAAGTGATCCTTTCACCTCAGACTCCAAGTAGCTGGGACTACAGGTACACACCACCACACCTGGCTAGTTTTTTGATTTTTGGTAAAGACAGAGTCTCTCTACATTGTCCAGTCTCAAACTCCTAGCCTCAAGCGATCCTCCTGCCTCAGTCTCCCAAATCACTGGGATTACAGGCATAGCCCTTTTCATGTACCCTCTATACTTACACTAAACAAAATTCTTGTGTTTTTATATTCTTGTCATATAATTATAATTAATGAGGAAAGGGTACTATGGACTATTTATATGATTGGTCAATAATCCCAAATGTTCTAAAAGCAGAGTTTTAAATATTAAACAGATATGCAATCTTACTATATATAATTTAGTTCTCCTTTATTAATATCAAGGTACTTCTAAAAGAAATTGAACTGTACAGAAAATCTAGTGTAAGACATCAGTCCTTCTTTCCCACAAACATTTCAATTTGACGTAACAAATTATCTTCATGTAAGTAATATAAACTGTTTACTGAGCACGTACTATATACCATATGTACTATATAGTTGCTGGAGAGCTAGCTAGTTGTGAGCAAGGTAAACACAGTCTTTGCCTTTAGGGAGTCTAAAATTTTGTAGGGGATCCAGATAAGGAAACTGTTCAAAATACATGTGATAAGTGATAGGACAGATCAGCCCAGAGTGCCATGGGAATGTATAGAAGTGGCTCCTACCCCAGTCTGGGTTGGAAAGGAGGTGATGGACAATGAGACTTAAGCTAAGATCTTCAGGTGAGTTTATGAGAAAAGTGGGAGGGATAGGATGAAATGTGTAAGGCAACCAGCACATATGACAAGTCCCATGAAACGGTTGTGCCAGAGCAGCATATGCTGACCAACCACACAGGACCAAGATCAGTTCAAAAGTTCTGGGTCACAGGTGTCAGACCTGATCTTGGGCCTATTGTTTTGTGGTCAGCATGTGATCTCTGGCCTGACCTTTTCATGGAACTATATCCTCTAGGCAAACTCTTTCCACCATCATTCTAATCTTTCTGTGCTTAAATCCTTTCAACCAAGGTACAGCCTAAACATCACTTCTCCAGGAAACCATTCTTGATCTTCCAGATGGAAGAAACTTATCTCTCCTTCAAACTCCTGTTGTTCATTGTTTTATTTACTGGCTGTCCCAGATGGCCATGCAAGTTGTGCACTGTACAACACACCCAAGCATGTGTGGCAGCTAGCACTGCCTATACTTTGGTACTTACAAATACACTATACCTTTCCCATTAGTCTTTAAACAACTTGACGGCATGATTCTCCTTGACCTTTTCTATATTTCCTTTTGTGCTAAAAACATTTCACCAGATAAATAATCCTGCTGTCAGTGTCAGTGTGAATTTGGAATGTCAGTGATATATTAGGTCAATGAGAAACATTAAGAAAACAAGAAAACCTATATATATTTTGGAAAATGGATGGGAACTTGTTAAAGGTGTTCTGAATAGAATTTGAATGTGGTAGGAATGAAAGACTGACCCTGCCCGCCATGAAGTTCAGTTCAGCTGTTTTCCTTCTAAACTTTGAAATGTACTTTGAGTTGTCTTATGACTATTTCATGACTTCAAAGGATTTACAAGAATTCAATCTGTTGAGGTTACCGCTGCGTTTATTACATTTGGTAATTCCTCAAGCATGTTGTGTTTTCCTATTAAGAAGCTGTTCCAATGGTTTTTAACTGAAACATTAAATGATCAGTATATTTACACTGAGAGATTCTATATCACAGAAACTACCCATAGGTTTTTTTTTTCTTTGTTCTTTTCTGTTCTTTTCCTATTTTAACAGTATAGCAGTCATTTGGGTGACACATCTGTTAACCAGAAGGCCAACCTGACTTCAACTCTTAACTGCTTTCCTGATAGCTGTGTTGAAAATGTCCCACATGCCCCCACCATCTGGTGCCTTCAGCCCCTGAAGTCATTTTAGGCAATCTGTGCTAAGATTGCGTGTATTTATGTGCTGTAAGATATATTCAGGGATTTTTTTAAATGACTTCCACTAACTCAAAAAAGTTTAATTTGTATCCCCTATCCTTATTAAATTTCAGGTAGTGTCAGGGTTATAACTGTTTGGATGGTGTCTATACTCCAGAGAATTCTATTTTCTTTCATGACTTTTTCACATACATGCAGTTTGTTCTTTCAGAAACAAAACCTCTTCTAACTCCCTTCATCTATCTTGGTGGATTTAAGAGACTCCAGGAACCCCCACCCACCCCCAAGTGACATCATGGTAGGGCCGGGAATTCCCACTTCTAGTTAATCTTTGAGGTCGCAGCCCTGGAGACAACTGTGAAAACACAAATGTAATCAAGGAGCAGCATCAAGTTAAGCCCTGAGAGCTTCAATTACTTCATTAAGGAGGCGTATGGCCGAGGAAATGGGAAGCAGAAGCAGCTTAAACAATTTATTACTGGTGGAAAGAAGGCAGAGGAAGTAGGTGTTGCCAGATGGTCTCAATGAAGACTCTGGACATGCAATAAAAATGTGTAGAAAAATATGTACACAATATTGGAACCTTGACGTAATCTACATTACATTTTATAGTTTGCAATAGATCATATAGCATTTAGCAACCTAGAATGTTTTTCTTTTTTCTCGAGTAGGTTCATCTTTAAAAACCATCAAGTTTTCTTTCTTACTCATGCGAAACAAAATCTGCTACATTCATAGAAAGATAGACTACTCAGCGCACAATCAATTCCTCCTACTTGAGCAGTACTGTGAAATTGAGACAGAATACCTTATTGACTTTACCAAATCTGGAGAGGCGATATCTGTACTGTGGGAACTTATGATAAATCATCAAAAGATATACTTTTACCTTAAGTGTAATGAACATCTTTTCCAAGGAATCAAATATCTAAGAAAGGGCAAAATCACCCAGATTTGGATTTGGATTTTTTTAGATTTTATTCATATGCATGTGTATAGAGACACTGCCTAAAGAAGTCTGAAGTAAGATTTCACAGTGAGAAGAGTTGCTGTGTTTTCTGTCTTGCCAAAAGAAGTGATTTATCAAATTTCTCAGAATTAGCCCAAATCAAAACATTACAAATGAATTTTCAATAGAGACATACTCTGGATATCTGAAGGCTTATGTATACATTGAGCATCTCAGAGGTCAGTGTTTTAGATTGTTCAACAGCTAAATAGTCCGTCCATGATGAAGAAATGCTTTTTTAAAAATAATGACCTTATTATCAACTTCTTTTCTCGAAATATATATATATTTTTTTGAGTTGGAGTCTCACTCTGTTGCCCAGACTGGAGTGCAGTGGCATGCTCCCGGCCACCGCAGCCTCGACCTGCTGGGCTCCGGTGATCCTTCTGCCTCAGCCTTCCAAGTAACTGGAACTACAGGCACGCGCTACTACACCCGGCTAATTTTTTTTTATTTATTGTAGAGATGAGGTCTCGCCAAGTTGCCCAGGCAGGTCTTGAACCTGCGAGCTCAGGCAATCCACTCACCTCAGCCTCCCAAAGGCACGAGATTACAGGCTGAGCCACCGAGGCCGGCTTCTCAAAATATTTTGAAAGGAAATTATTTATTCAACAAATCTTTGTGTCAGACACTGTTCTGGGTGCTAGATATAGAACCTAAATATAGCATATATGTATGTATATGCTATATATGTAGTAAGAAAGATTATGTAAAGAAAAAACAAAGGTAATGAATTAAATGAGAATTTAAAATGGAAAGATATTTAAGTCTTTTTTAAATAATTCTACCAAACTGCCTTATATTTTATGAGAATCAAGAAAGATAACACTGCCCTGAATTATGTGTTGATAAAAGAGGACTATGTATTCCCACTGTGCAATTCTGCCCTACCTGGTGAGAGAACCACATTAATATAAATTAGGAGGTGTGTCTTGTCTGGCTGCTCTGTACAGAGACACCAGTACTGAGATGACAGTAAGACTAACAGCCAAGCAACAAACTGATCCAGGAACATGTGAGACAGGCAAAGAGAGTAGATAAAAAAGCCTATTTTTAAAAAAAAAATCTGTCCCTCTGTCATGGCAGATGGTGAAAACAATATAATTTGCTTAATTATAAAATTATATTTTATTTAAAAAATTTTTTATGGGCAGAAACCTCTGATGCCACCTCTCCAGATCATTATGAGGTACTTGCCCACCATAAGTGAAATGTAAACAAAATTGTGTACCAGCCATCTGGGTTGTCTGTAGCTGAATATATTTACAGAATCCTTAAAAAGATGACTCCTCATGGCTGGCAGAGAGAAAGAAGAGAGATTTAAACAGACAACACTTTTAGGTTGGCCCTGAATTCCTTCTGACTAACTTTCAATCACTGAACAGTTCTAGGAAATACTGAGTGTAGAGGGAACAAACTTTGAAATTTGACTGGGAACATGAGGTTGTGAAAGAGCATTAATAGCTGCAAAAATAATCTGATATCTTAACAGAAGGCTCTGAATAGTCATTTAAGTTATTTGGACCTTGTTAATGTATTCACTCAATGAATATTTATTGAGCATCCATGATGTGTCAGGAGATGTGTTTTAGGCAATGCAAACTCAGTGGTACACAAGACAGGTGGGTGAAGAGAAAAAAATCAGCATGGAAACCAACAAAAAATATCAGGTGGCGGTAAATGCTATGGAGAAAAAAACAACAGACAATGATTGAGATGACGGTATGGATGGGGCTATTAGGTGGTCAAGGAAGATGTCTCTGATGAGGTGATAGGCTAAGACTGGGATGTCAAGAAGGAAGCATCCATGAAGTGGTCTTGGGAAAGAATGGTCCTGGGAATGTGAACAGGTTCTAAGGTGGGAATTGTATGACTGAAGAATAATGATGAAATAGGAAGAGCGGTTGGGATGATGAGGTCAAGTGACAAGGGCAGTGGATTGACTCCCAGAGGGTCCTGTCGTCCAAGTAATAAATTTGTGTATTTCTCTAAATGCAATGAAAAATAATGGAAGGTTTAAATCAGGGATTTGATAGAAGGCTTTAATCAGGGATGACAGTTTTTTTTTTTTGTTTTTTTTTTAGTTCATTCTATTGCTATATGTGAAAAAATAGATTTGGGTTGAGAAGGGTAGAAGCAAGGAGATCCATTCTGGTAATTAATAAGAAGGATATTTTAAAGGTTGAATGAGGGATGATGGTCCCTCAGACTAGGAAGATAACAGAAAGTGAAGCAAGTAGACAGATTTTGGATATATTTTGGAGGCAGATCTGATGGGACTTGATCATGGAGGTTACAAGGGAAAGAAAAGAATTAAGAACAACTAGGTATTTGGTTGGTGAAACAGATGAAGATGGAGGAGACTGTGGATGAGCAGATTTGATGGGGAGTCTAGAGTTCTCCAGGTGATGGGGGCCATTTAGGTTTTGATTGTTGGCTTTACAGCAGGAAAATGACATGATTAAAGTTGCATTTTGAGGAGATGACAACAGGCATCTGTGAGACTGAGTGTAAAAGGATCAGAGATGTGGTTCTAGTCTTAGTTCTGACATGAGTGAACCACATGACAGAAAAAGTTACTTAAGTCTTCTTTGGCTTTGGCTTATTATCATTCATGATTGTTTATGAAATCTTCATGAGTACCAGAAATTAGACAAGGAACTGTGAATAGCAAGGTTAGTGAGACAGTTCCTTAGTGAAGGAGCTTGCACTGTGCATGAAGTCCTTAGCAAGAGCACATTTAACTTTAATATTGAGTTTTATTAGTCACAGTGGTGTTTTTGGTGCAAGATCAAGATACCATGGAAATTTCAAAACTGGTTTGATTATTTCTGCCTGAGGTGGTTTTGGGTGGACTAGGGGAGTTATTTGGTGAAGTTCATAGGCCTTTCAGGATTGGTAGGAGAGGAAAGATCTGGTCAGTCTACATAATGTTGCCCCAAAGTCCTCTGCATGCGAATGCTTACTAATTGGGGTTTGTATGGTCCTCAACATTCTCTAAATACATTTTTAATTTTCCCCATCTTCTTCTCCATGGAGACTGATAGGTTTTTTGTTTGCTTGTTTTTTAGATCTTCAGCTATTATTAAGGAAAGATATTATGACACAAATCATCAACAGATAATACCTCTAATGCATAGGGATATGAAGCCATTTTGTGGGCAGAGGAAACATTCTGAATAAGACCACAGGGCATGGTGAGAAAACAGAGCATCTGCTGTAGAAACTACTTCAGATAAAGCCAATTTCATTTCTTTCTGTGACTCACTGGTTTGCATTTTAAAAGGCCTGAGGCTTTGCCATCAAAGATCCCAAAGAATGGGTACTCAAAATATTCACTCTTTGTTTTTTGGAGTTGGTAAACCCATTTGCCATGGTTGCTGTTGTTTAATTATGGCACTAAAACTAAGACAACTTGATAGAAAGCACAAATTGGGGAGGGTGGAGGGGCAAGAGCAATCAATCATTGGCTTTTCTTATACTGGGAACTGCTGAGTCATTTTCTTTACTTTTCAATCCTTCAATTTGCTACTCCTTTTGATGCACCAGATTCCTTAGGACACAGTCGGGAGCTGGCAGATGCCTGCTTCTCTTCGGATACATAGAGGAAGAGCAACCAGGTAAACTGCAGGAGTATATTCTGGGCAGAGGAGCAGCTAGGAGCTAAGGCAAAGAGATGCCTGTGAATTGTGTCCCATATTGCCCAGACGAAGATGGGGGCTCTTAATGGGATTATTCCCACCTGATCTAAAACAAAAGCTACACATTCTTTGTTATCCAACTCCATTTATTATATTCACTTTTATTGCTCCAAGAAAACCTTAATTTTTTGCCTAAATAGGAGTCATGACAGAGAAAGTCAGCAGCCAAGGCAGACAAATCTGACAAAATAGTGTTAGGATGAGGGTAAATGACAAAGTGCAATATATTTCAAGTTTTCTTATTTCTTAGTCTTTTTTAAATCTTTATTTTAAATTCAGGTGGTACACACATGTTCGTTGCATAAGTATTTATTATGTAGTAGTGGGAACTGGGTCTCAGGTGGCTTATTCCCCAGATAGTGAACATTGTACCCCGTAGGTAATTTCTGAACCCTGGCCCTCTTCCTCATCTCCTCCCTTATTGGTGTCCCCAGTGTCTGCTATTTCCATCTTTGTGACCATTTGGCTCCCACATATGAGTGAGAACATGTGGTGTTTAGCTGTCTGTTTCCTATTGGTTTTAAGAGTGTTTTTAAACACACACACACACACTTTTTTGTTGTTTTTGTTTTTTTCTCCTGAATGTTTTTAGAAGTTAGTTTTAGGGTATGTAAATGGAACTATTCTATGAAACCTACAACAAAATTCTGGTGGCAGAGAGCATATCTGGGCACACTGCCGAGGATTCTCTTTGCTGAAAATCCCAGTACTACTCAAATTTGACCTACAATAGTGTCAATGGAGGAAAAGAAAAAGCAAAGATAGAGGCTTCTTACAGAATTATTGATATTTCGATTTCTTCTTTCTGCGAAGTGGAGCAGAGACTGAGCCAAGAGCCAAAAAAACTCAACTCTAAACTGGCCTCACATCTCATGGTTGAGCTGAGTGGAACTGCTCACCTGCAGGAAAGAATGCAGGAAACAGGAACTGTTCTGTTGCGTTATCTTGCTTGGTCATCATGCCCTGTTTTTATAAATGATTCTGTAATCTTGCTTCCTTTTTCTCCATTCCTTAAGTCAGCACACTGAAAGAGCAAAATTTGTTTTTCTTTTCTTATCAGTTTTCAAAAAAAGGCACATCTTTAAAACTCTTAAAATGTTTATAAAGATTTCTTGTTCAATAAACAGAAATTAGAAACTGTAAAGAGACATATATTTATAATATATTTTATAAGATAATCACTTATAATCCCACTTCTCAAAAACAACTGCTATGAGTATATTGTAAACAATGTCTGTCTTTTCTGACATGTATATATACATAGAGGCATTAAATTATACATACTCATCTGTAAACGGCTTTTCTCTGTTAGCAATATATCAGTTGAGCCAGGCTCGGTTACTCAGCCTGTAATCCCACAGGCCAAGGTGAATGGATTGCCTGAGCCCATAGGTTTGAGACCAGTCCAGGCAACTTGGCGAGACCTTGTTTCTACAATAAATCAAAACTTAGGCGGATGTGGTAGCACGTGCCTGTAGTTCTGGCTACTTGGAAGGCTGAGACGGAAGGATCAATGGAGCCCAGCAGGTTGACGCTGGGGTGGTCATGAGCTTGCTACTGAACTCCAGCCTGGGCAACAGAGTGAGACTCCAACTACCTCCCCCTGCCCGCCGCCAAAAAAAAGCAATATATCCGTTAATGTTTTTAAGGGTAACAGTAAAATCTCAAAACAAGTTTATAAATGTAAAATTTGAGCTCGTCTCAAAAATTTCCCAAATAGCTCTCAGAGTTTTCTGGGACATCTCATGTGAACTCTAAAAACAATCTTCCTGGCCAGTTTCCTCTGTGTTCTGTATTTTGATCTCTTATTCCTACTAACAGGGCAAGTGTGGCTATGCCCTCTTCTCCTCCCCCTTTCCAGTGGCAGCACCTTTGCCACTGGTGGTAGCATCTGATGTCTGGAGAATGTTCCTGCTATTTGGTGCCCAGGCTACAGTATTCTCCCCTTACCTGCATGGATACGTTCCAAGACTCCCACTGGATGCCTGAAACTTTGTATAAGACAGAACCCGATTTCATTCATTGGAACATACTTCTGCTCATGTCTTCCAGCCACAAATTCAACACCTTTTTCATCTTATCTAATCACTGTTCATGAACTATAATAAACTTTTGCATTTTGAGGTACAACAGCAAAACTAGCACACATTTCTTTCTCATTCTTCACAATTTTGCCAATAGAGCATTAGTTCCTATAGTTAATCTTACCAAGCTCAGCATTCAATTGTTTTCTTTCTTTATTGAGTCAAGAACTTTCACCTTTTTTACTTAAAGCCCTTTATAGATTCTTTTTGGCGTACCTGAATTGCCAGCATCACTACTCTTGCACTTTGGGGTCATTATGAAGTCAAATAAGTGTTACTTGAATATAATCACTGAAATACCATGACAGTCGATCTGATAACCAAGACAGCCACTAAGTGACTAATGGGCAGGTGGTGTGGACAGCGTGGACACACTGGACAAAGGGGTATTCATATCCCAGGTAGGAAGGAGAAGAAGGCATGCAGTTTAACTTTTTTTTTTTTTGAGTCAGAGTCTGACTCTGTCGCCCAGGTTGGAGTGCAGTGGCACTCTCATGGCCACCACAGCCTCGACCTGTTAGGCTCAGGTGATACTTCCACCTCAGCCCTCCAAGTAGCTGGAACTACAGGCATGCACCACCATGCCTGGTTAATTTTTCTTGATTTATTTTAGAGAGGAGGTCTCTCCAAGTTGCCCAGGCTGGTCTTGAACTCCTGGGCTCAGGCAATCCTCTCGCTTCGGTCTCCCAAAGTGCTGGGATTACAGGCTTGAGCCACCTCACCCGCCCAGTTTCATATTCATGGATTGTTTACTATCTGTGTATTTTTATGGTTTGTTGATTACTCCACAATTTAAAAAAACTTCAACTTAAATATAGGTTCTTGAATCCTAAAAAAAATTACTAATTGCTTATTTCTGGAATCTCCCCCTCTGCACTATTGCTGACCACATGTAACTGAAACTGCAGAAAGAGAAACTGGGGGTAAGTGAGGATCCTGTACCTATATCTGTTCTAAATGTGCCATGACCTACCTTTACTAATAAAAATGAAACTAACGGAGATGTTGATTTTTTGTTCTCAATGTATCTGCTTTTTTGTGTTTGTTTGTTTTTGGTTCTTTATTCTTTTTGTTGAAACTTCCCTTTCTCCTAACACTCATGCATTCATCTGCTCCTTCAGTCAACAAATATAATAGCTAGGTAATAGGGAAAAAGTGGAAACCAAAACAGACATGAAGCTTGACGTGACAGAGCCTAAGGTCAATAGAAGAAACAACTATGAGCTGGTAAACACACCATCAAATGCATAGCTTTACTAGGAAGGAAGACCACAGATACTGTGTAGGAGAATAACAGAGAGAGCACATTTTAAGTGGTGGACTCAAGGAGGCTGCTCTCAGGAAATGAGTCCTTGGGTGCTGGGAAAATGACAATCTTAGTAGCAAGTGCCATTGTGTCCCAGAATCATTTCCACCCTGGTGCTCTAATTCATGTTCTAATCTTCTGGACCCAGCATCTCCTCTTAAAACGAGCTCTTCCTTTGAGACTTCTCATCCTTTGATAAAAGACTTCAGTTAGGCTGTCCGCTCTCCAATCTAAATTTTCAGAAACCCCAAATAAACTCAGTTTACAAGCACAGTTTCAAATATATTCACTTTTGTACAACTTGCTGTACAATGATGGCTAGAAATAGCTTCTCAATAAAGAAGATCTAATTATCCAGTCTAGAAGATATTTGTAAAATAAACTACTTGATGACCTATCTATTAGAGTGCTTATACTACTTGGTGGCACAAGGATCATATGATAGCTTTCATAACTGTAGAATAATAATGAGTTAGAAGGAAAAACAAATTTTATTATTTTTCCTCAAACAGATTTGCTTTTGCCCTCTGAATAATAGAATTTTCATGTGAGAGACAGATGAAGACAGAGAGAAATGGAGGAAGAGAGAGAGAGAGATAACAAATCCTGAAAAAGAGAGAGAGCGCGCTAAATGGTTATAGTAGTTTAAGTACCAATGTTCTTAGTGCTCCTCAGATTTTCTGGCTTAATGACCTAATATGAATGAGCTATAGTTATACTCCAGTACCTTTAATTTATAGAGTTAGTCATATGTCTCTGCACCGTCCTTTATTAGCAATTTCATTTGTCTCTAATGACATTTCTTTATGCTCTCCCTCACTACGCACAGACTGGGTAACAGGGGCCGATCATGGGTAATGGGTTGCTTTGTAATAGAAGCTTATGATAACCTTAGCTTCACAAGGATTTCCCCTACTCATAGGAATCGCTTATGAAAATATATGAAGAAATGATAGATCTGTCTTGTTTTAGGGAACAGCAGCAGGAAGTCTGCTGTTTTAAAAATAGCCTATGGGTTTCTGAGCATAATTTCCGTACAGAAATGAAAAGATATGTATACACAGCTCAGTGAGTTGTCAGTGGGATACTGTGAATTAAAGCAGGGCTCAAGAGGGTCACTAAAACCAGAGGTTTTTTCTCTACTCATTACCAAGTCAGGGATTGTCTCTTACCATGGCACTATAGGATCTTAAATCATCAAGCTACCTCCAAAAAAATCTTATAAAACTATTTCTTCTTCCAATTACTTAGGATGTAATTCCCTGTTGCTTAGGAGACATTTCTTCTATTTTAAGTTACCTGAAAAGTCACCTTGTTATATGATTCGATTGTGCTGCATTGTTGAATTTTTCATGTGCTTTTGCTTGATCCTGCGGTGGTCAATGAAGTGAGAAGCTAGAAGAGAGAATGGGGGCAGAAAAGGATGATGAAAATGCATACTCCAACCTTGAAGCAGACCTTCAATTCTAGACGCTGTCAGGTAGAGTTGCTGCCAGTGTTCATATGCCTTCAGCTGGGCAAGATGTTGAAGATTCGCTTGCTTCATGAGCTCTCCTATATTCTTGCCAGAATAGCGTGTTCTTTTTCCTGTTACTCTGAAAGTATAACTGTCTGTATTTAAGGCAACAATTATGTGAACTGTCAGTCTTTCATCACAAGAGGAATGATATTGAGACTCATTGTGGTAAAATCATTATCCCAGTATATATATATACTTAAACCTTGTTGAAAAGACTATTTACTGCTCAAGCAAAATTTTGCCTTTCACACAAAAAAATTCCTCTGATTGTTCAATCAGTTGGTATTGTAGAAACCTGGAACCTCTTTATGAAATGCAATATTCCTAAATTGACTTAAAATTGACCATTTTGCAGATATAATTGTGAATGTATTTCATCAGAAATATTAATAGCTATGGCACGTATTGATCATTTATTCTTTGCCACACAATATGCTCAGTGCCTTCTATGTGAGGTTACTTAATCCTTATAATAAGCTTTCGAGTAGAAAAGCTGTCATTATTCTTGTATCATAGATGGAAAAACTGAGGTTGGTAAGGTGTATTAACATGTTCAATTCCAAGTATCTAGAAAATGGTAGAGCCAGGATGTGACCGCTGGTCTGTCTGATCACAAAGTCTGCACCCTAATCACAAACTTCAACCTTGCAGAATTAACATTAAATGACAGATTTTGGAAAATGAATTTGGCTGTCTCTAAAAGGAAGGTATTTAAGACTATTGTAGAATTTTCTTTCTGAAGCATTTCGGGAAAATATTCATACTTTGCTATAGACTGAATGTTTGTGTCCACCCAAAATTTGAAAGTGAAACCTAATCTCCAATGTGATGTCATTTGAAGGTGAGGCCTTTGGGAGGTCATGAGGAGGGAGCCATATTGAATGGGATTCATGACATTATAAAAGATACTTCAAAGAGCTCCTTTACCCCTTCTGCCATGTGAGGACATAGAAAGAAGACAGCCATCTATGAACAAGAAAGCAGGTTCTCATCAGACACCCGACCTGCTGACGTCTTGATCTTGGACTTCCCAGTCTCCAGAATTATAAAAAATAAATGTTTGCTGTTTATGCCACCCAGTCCATTTTTGTTATAGAATCCCAAACAGACTAAGAGAATGCTCATGAATTTTCTGCCTGACGTGCATACCTTCGTAAGAAGACAAGTACAGTGTGCAGTTTATATTTTGCCAGTTTTTTAGTAAAAGCATATTGCATAATTCTCAACCTGGAAAAATAAAATAAACTGGCATGGGCTGAGCAAGAATCCAGGTCACCTTTAAAATGCCTCGGTGCTTTTTAAGCTATTTTTAAGTTAAGATATTTTTGTATAATATAATGATGTAAATAGAGTATGTTCAATAGCCATAAAGGCTGAAAAATCTCACACTGTTTCTAGGCAAAAGATTTCATTATGTATCATTTTGTATGCTAAAGGATAGGAATATTGAAATATTTCAATATTGATTGTAAAAAGTAATGGCAAACTTCACTGAGCACTTAACATGTGCCAGGCCCTCTTTAATTCTCACAATAACTCTGTGAAGTAGATATCCCATGTTACAGATGACAAAGCTGAGATGGACTGTTATAACTTTCCTAAGCTCATACAACATCTCAGAGTCACAATGAAAGTCAGGCACTCATCTCTAGAATCTGCGTTCCTGATCTTTCTGTAGCATGGGCTCTCCTTCTAGACATACTTCTTTCTCTATATTTACCTATTAAGCATATACTACTGTTGTGTTTAACTTATATATTACATTTACTTTCTGGAGTGACTTTCCATGGTGACTAAGATTGATAATGTTGGCTAAAATTTCTTTATTCATCTGATCTTTTCAATAGCATCTTGATTTTGATTTCTTTCAACACATAATTATCATGATGTTAAACTTTTTCAGTTTATTCATTATTTTATTTATTTATTTATTTTCATTTATGTGAGACAAGGCCTCGCTCTGCCACCCTGGCTAGAGTACAGTGGTGCAATCATAGCTCACTGCAGCTTTGGACTCCTGGGCTCAAACAATCCTCCCACCTCAGCTTCCTGAGTAGCTAGGGAATTAAACACATGTCACCATACATGGCTAGTTCTTCCACTTTTGTAGAGACAGGTTTTTGCTGTGTTGTCTAGGCTGGTCTCAAACTCCTGGCCTCAAGTGATCCTCCCACCTCGGTTTTCCATATTCATTAATTTATGCACTGCACATACTATGTGCAATGTATTCTGCTAGGCATTGCAGGGAGTTGCAAAGACTGTTACTGCTTTCAAGAATCCACAAGTAAGTCGACTACAGTACAGAATAGAGTATGACAGTAAAATAGGTAAGAATTAAGCACAATAGGAGTTAAAAGAAAGGATTCATTTTTATCAGGATAGGGCTCAGGAAAGACTTGTGAAGGACATGGTATTGAGGAGGATGTCTTAAAGGATGAATCTTTGCTAAAAACGATGTTACATTTGGAAAGGCCCTTAGAGACGTGACACTTAATTCTCTCCTCTTAAAGGAGAGAATGCTGAGAACTAGAAAGGTTGAACAATCTTCCAAGGTCACACTCGTTCATGTGTAACTCCCACTTCAATTCTAATCTTGAATGCTTGCTTAGTAATTTTTTTTTCTAATCGTTTTGACAAATTGTTCTGGTTTCAGTATTGGCTACCTTACATCTTAAAGATACTCTCAAGAGTCAAATAAAATAAAATAGTAATTAGTAAAAAATCATTAAGGAAAGGTAATGCTGACCAGGCAACTCTGATAGAGGGCCTGACAGATTTAGTGCCAAGTCAGTTTTGGAAAAGAAGAGGAAGTAGCAGATGGAGTTTTACGCCAGTAATGACAGCAGGTGGGAAACAGGTAATAGCAAACAGATGGGCCCCATAATATAGAAAGACCACCAGCATCACATTTTCCAGTGCTTTGTTCCCAAATAGTAATAAGATTCCATTCAGTTCATTGTGAAAACTCTTAATGAGCACCAACTGCTTATAAGGAATAACGCTTATAAGGAATAACGCTTATAAGGAATGATGTTAGGTGTCATAGGGGGAATGTTTAAAAATAAGGCTGTTCCTGTAGTAGTGAAGTGCAAGAAAAGTGGAAAATATAAGACAAGTACAAAAAAGCAATCTAATACAAAAGAGTATAAGTAAATGCCACAAGAGAAAGCATTCACGGAAATGTTGGCATTTGAGATTAATCTGATCTACGAGGATGAAAGAGCCAGAAAGCCAAAGGAAATGTTCAGAATAAACAAAAGCTTCAGCAGGTACATGCCAAAGAGGAACTGCATAATTGGGAATGGGAAAATAGGGTTAGAGATGAGCAAGCACTTGTTATGGGGAAGCTGTGTGATAAGGTGGTTAGGACCCCTGAACATCACAGTGTGGCTGAGAACAAGTCACTTAAACTCTCCCAACTTCTATTTCATTTCTAAAATGAGCTGGTTTCTACAATCCTTTTCAGGTGTAGGAGTTAGTTATCTCAAATCTAGAATCTTCTTACATTTCTTAGACAAATTTTTTCCCAAAATACGGGATGTGTGCAACCAGTGAGATGCAGACTGTGATATATATGTAATATTTATATTAGCAATTACATAATTATTTTAGTAGGGTAGCCTTCTATTTAAAGCATGTGATAGTGATTTTCATTTTTGTGGTGTTTCAAATGTTTACTTAAGTGAAAAATGTATACGAAGTTGGAGAAAAAATTTTTCTTTCTTTTTTTTTTTGAGTTGGAGTCTCACTCTGTCGCCCAGACTTGAGTGCAGTGGCCGTTCCCGGCCACCGCAACCTCGACCTGCTGGGCTCCGGCGATCCTTCCACCTCAGCCTTCAGAGTAGCCGGAATTCCAGGCGCGGGCTACCATGCCCGGCTGATTTTTGATTTATTGTGAGATGAGGTCTTGCCAAGTTGCCCAGGCGGGTCTCGAACCCGCGGGCTCAGGCAATCCACTCACCTCAACCTTCCAAAGCACGGGATTACAGGCTGAGCCTCTGAGCCCGGCTAAAATTAGGCATTTTCATTGATGTGTGACATTTTCAATTCATACGAGTTTTGTAGTTCATACCATATTATAGCTGTGCTTGTTTTGCTATTACATTTACTCATTGATTGATTCATTCATTCACTGAATAAATACTTGTAGATTGCTAATTATGTGTCCTGTTTTAGGCAGTGGTGACTATTTGGTAAACAAAAATCCCCTTCTTGTGAAGTGAGACTGAGATAACAATAAACATGATAAATAAGCAAATTATATATGGTATTAGTAGGTGATAAGTGCTAGGGGGAAAAAAATAGAGCATGCCAGGAGGACTGGGAGAGCTAAGAGGGATGTGATATATGAGTTGGCCAAGTAGTCCCATTAGGAAGGTGACATTTTATCAAAAACTTTAAAGAGGTGAGGGAATGAGCCATGAAAATATCTAAGGAAGGAATAATGTTATACTTTACTTACTACTGAGTATAATTGATGTTTCTGCACCCTGAGCCAACATATGCCCATTCCTAGTAAGGGAGGAACACATTAGAAAAAAAGTTTAGATTTCATGGGAACATCACTGATACCAGGAAACACAGATGTAAGAGTATTTTTTTTTTTTTTTTTTGGTGGGGGCAGAGAAGAGGGAGTGTGTTCTATTGAGACATAATTTGAAATGTTTAAAAGACATCTTATGGAGAAACCCAACAAGTCAATGGAAATATGGAGGTGATTTTGAGTTTATAGTAGATTGTGGAGTCATTTTTATAATTCTAACATTTAAAACTGTGATATTGCCAAGAAAAAAGAGATAAACAAAGCTGTAGCAGCCCTGTGGTGGTTAAATCTGTGGTCTCGAAAGTGAGAAAGACCTGGGTCCAAATATTCATAGTGTAACTTTAGGTAACGTACTTTGTTCTGTGAGCTGACGTCTTCCTCTAGAGCACAAGGCCAGTAACAGTGTCTATATCACTGGGTTGTTGGGAAGCTTCAAGGAGACAATATACACCAAGGCACCTACTATATAGTAAGCCCTCAGTAAATGTTGGCTATTGCTCCTTAAAGTAAAATAAAAAGA
The DNA here is from genome assembly GCF_000164805.1 of Carlito syrichta. Taxonomy (NCBI): domain Eukaryota; kingdom Metazoa; phylum Chordata; class Mammalia; order Primates; family Tarsiidae; genus Carlito; species Carlito syrichta. The sequence goes on from NW_007250696.1 coordinate 829,768, forward strand.
TATTATGACAGCTTAAAATAAGGAAAAACTAATTTTTTGTCTGTGTTGCTTAAAAAAATGGGATATTTGAGCACTTTAATTCTTATATTAGCAATGGAGGAAAAAAATTAGCTAAATAAGAAGTTCCAAGATTAAACAGGTTTTGCTTATTTTTTGAAATTATTATAAATTTGAATGGGATTGATTATATATATAGTTTAGTTTCGTAGTTACTCTTTTTTTAAAACATTACAGATCTTTTTAGTGTAAACTTGGACTATTCTTTGCAGAAAGATAGAGAGATGAGATAGATAGATATAGATATAGATAGATAGATAGATAGGCTTACAAATTATTCTATAGTGAAATAAGGTAAAAGGGACAACTGTGGCATTTCAGAGTTTTGCTAGAGCAGAGTTCAACAAGTCTGACTAAGGCTCACCTGCTTCTTGGGATTTAGCTTTTTCTAATTTACTATTTACTATTAATTAGGACCCAGATTATAAAGTTACATCTTAATTTGTAGAAAATTGATCAGATGTGAATCCTTTTTTGTCCAAGTGAGATGTATATTATTTCTCTCCAAAAGGAAGCTAATCCCAAAGACTATGTTTTTATTTTTGTGTAGCAGATTAATATGTTTTTAATTTAATTTAGCAATCATATTCTAGCACACTTCCTTGTACTTTCTTTCATTGGTCTCTTGTCTCCTTCTTTGAGCCATCTTTACCAGTCTGCTGGTTTCCTCATCAATGAGTAAATATTTGTCTTACTATGTTTGCTATGTATTTATATGAGTTATATTTGTAACTTGAAAAAAATATGCACTTGTTTATTACAGCATTATTCACAGTAGCAAAAACATGGAACCAACTGTGCTGCCCATCGAAAGAGAACTGGATTTTAAAAATGTGGTACATATACATGATGGGATATTACACAGCCATGAAAAAAGACAAAATTATGAACTTTGCAGCAACTTGGATGAACTTAGAGGCTATAATAATGAGTGATCTACCATAGAAAAAAGAACCGAGTATCACACGTTCTCACTCATAAGCGGACCTTGAACAACTATTGTAAAACCATGAGAAAGGGATTGGCAGTAGTGGGAAACTGCCAGGGGAGAGGGAATCACATCTCATCAACAAGGGTTACCTGCATAATGAACATTTGTATACCTAACTCCGAATTGTACTTCATATATTTAAAATTAAAAATTAAAAAATTAATTAAAAAAAATAAACTCACAGATAGCAGACAACTTTTAGAAATGCTGTAATAACACCTTACTTATCTAGCAACATCAGGGAATGAACTGTTTCAAATAATTGGATTTTCCTAATAAATAAAACATGCAGGTTTAAAACAAATACTTTAAAACTTTATTTTTTGAAAAAAAAAATGCTTAAACTTACAATGTATCCAGTATGGTTTCAGGGAAATCATATATGAATTATTTTATTGGTTTTTAAAGTACATATACATATATTGGTTAATTTATTATATATAGTTTATATAATACATCATATATAAAATATAAATAAATATTATATAAATATTTATAATTAAAACATACATATATGTGCATATAACACATATATGTATGTTTTAATTATAAATATTTGTATGTCTATGTATGTCTTAATTACAAGGATTTGACCTTATAGTACTGCAGAAGCTGGGTAAGAGTTCTGAGTAAGGATGTAAAGCACGGGTTTATGTGTCTGGTGTTAGCACCTGAAGTCCACAGTTGGGAAAAGAAGATGGATGTGAAGCAGAAGAAGCAAAGACAAGCTGAATGAAGGAGAAACTGGTGCCTTCCATCAGGGAGCTAAATATGCATCTGGCCCAGGACTCAGGTAGCTGATCCAGCAGGAAGATCCAACAGGGGCCCAGCTGCTGCCCCACATCAAGAAGGTGAGCTGCCGGTGAGTGACAGTATGCATGCGTTCCAACAGAACCTGGAGCCCTGCACCCACCTTCCAAGCGTTAAAAAACAAGATGGACACTGCTCCACTTTCATTTTCTAAATCTTATTCAAAATGCCTCTTGAGGTTCACACTATCCTGGATATCTGTAGAGAAGAGAATTCTGGAAGTCATAGTTCCAACTTAGCCAAGTTAATACAATACACATCTATCTCACACTATCATAAGATTCGGTTAGGGAGAGGGGTTTACAGACCACCTAAAAGCCTACTGATTGATAACCTTAGGGATTTATAAATCCTGAGTTATTAAAAATTTCTTTTCTAGTTGTCCATGATAATAAGAATGGTATCAATGACTCAGTTATGAAAACACTGCTTTCTAAATTTAGGTTTGTCAATGTCAATGACTTTTAACAGCTGGAAAAACTTATATGGCTTTTGTTGCCTTTTAAATTTTCTTTTTATCCTAGAACAAGCATTCTGAGAAGCCTGCCAGTTTTCTCTAGATACTAAGGAGTCACACTCTTTACAATGCTTCTTTTTAATATGTCTTGTTTTCTAATTTTTCAAGCAAATGCTCATATTAAAAGTTTATATCTGTATGCCATAACTTTATTCACATTAATTACATAATATTGATAAGCATTTTTATTATTTGAAATCAAATTTTTCAGACCATGTTAAACCACAGAATTGTATTAAAGTTATAGCTATCATTTGTTTTGAATTTTTAAATTTATTTAACCTGGGTATTCCTTCATTCCTACCCTAACCTTTCAGGTTTGCCCTTATAAACCTCTTGAGTCAATAGGACTCTGTTTTAATTAGAATGTCTCTTGATCTTTTCCATTATTCACCTCCTAGAAAGGAGGTAGCCCCTGCTCATTCGCTCACGGACACAATGGAAAGTCTTTTTGCTACAGGGCTGGATAATAACAGCTGAGATACTGGGGGTTTTATGCAGTGCTACTTTATTGCTATGGGAACTTGGACAAGTCTCCTTTCTGAAAACTATTTCACCAAGAAATTGCCTCATGGGATTTTAATTAACATTTTTTTTCCATTGTCAGATAGTTCTCAGAATCTTATATCTTATAATGGACAGTGATGGTACAAGTTTACATGAACATAAATAAAAACAAAAATAAGTCCTTTTCTTTTTACTGATATTCCAATTTTTGCCTTAGATATTTTCCAGTATTATTTTTAAAAATTTATGGAAACAGCCAGGCTCGGTGGCTCAGCCTGTAATCCCGTGCCTTTGGGAGGCTGAGGTGAGTGGATTGCCTGAGTCCGTGGGTTCGAGACCCGCCTGGGCAACTTGGCGAGACCTCATCTCTACAATAAGTCAAAAATTAGCTGGGCATGGTAGTGCGCACCTGTAGTTCCAGCTTCTAGGAAGGCTGAGGTGGAAGGATCGCCGGAGCCCAGCAGGTCAAGGCTGAGGTGGCCGAGAGCGGCCACTGCACTTCAGTCTGGGCAACAGAGTGAGATTTCAACTCAAAAAAAAAAAAAAAATTATGGAAACAAAAAACAGCAATTGATGGGAATATGAAATTAGGACAAAAAGTTATATTAGTTTTAAATATGTATATTCATCCAAAAAACTAATAGCCATTGAGAAAATTCTTATTCTTATAATTCCTTTTTTTTTCTTATTTTAGTTAGAGTCTCACTCTATTGCCCAGGCTGGAGTGCAGTGGCACGCTCACGCCCACCCCAACGTCAACATTCTGGGTTCCAGCAATCCTTCCGCCTCAGCCTTCCAAGTAGCTGAAACTAGGAGCGCACTACCACTCCTGGCTAATTTTTGATTTATTGTAGATACGCGGTCTTGCCAAGTTGCCTGGGCTGGTCTCGAACCCATGGGCTCAGGCAATTCATTCACCTCAGCCTCCCAAAGTGCTGGGATTACAGGCTGAGCTACCAAGTCTGGCCTATAATTCTTATAACATAGATATTTAGTTAGAAAGTAAATAAGAGTTCTTAAATTGTGGCAATGTAATGTAAACAGAAAGTTGCATTCATTTATCTTATCTGTAAAATTATGTTTGTAATTTCTTGCTTTCTGTAGCATATGATCTAATTTTAATTATTAGTCTTGTTGGACTTATGTATAAGCTTAGTGCCCAACCTAGGCAATGCTCAATAAACACTTGCTGCATGAGAAAGGATGGAACAATGAATAAACAGATTTAACAATGCTATATTTGTATGTTTAGCAGCCCTCTAGTTTCCGACATCAGTTAGTTTAGCTAATCCTAAAGCACCTTCTCTAAACTGAGGCATAGGAATGCTTCTACCACTAAGGTGGCACAAATGTTGGTACTGAGAGATGCAATGCAGCCAGGTGCTTGTGGCCACAAATGATCTGGAGTCTAGTAGTTCGGATCCATCCTCAAGAGGCTCCTCTGACTATGGAAAACCAGAAACCAAAGTCATATATTGCCACCATTGGCAATTCCAGCTACACCTGAGGACTAAATGCTCTTCACTGTCTCACCCTCACATACAAACCTCTATATTGAGCACCAACCAGGTCCCTCACCTTAAAAACCATGTATGCCAATCTACTTGTCTGCTTTCCCATATTAAAAGAAGTTATCATAATACACTCAAGCTTAGTTTCTGTTCTACTTCACTCTGAAATATCTCATTTATCTAATCTCAAGACATCTATAAAGGTCTATTTAGAATAATCCAGACAGAATTAACCCTATAAAAACTGGGAAGGAGGTAATCCGTTGCCCTGCACACTCTTCCCTTCCTCCAGCTCATTTTCTACCACACCTTCCTTTCAAGCTATAAAAACTCACTCTTAATACACACACACACACACACACACACACACACACACACGGGGTGCCAAAAATATATATATACACATTTTAAGAGATGTTATCTATGTATTACTTTTCGAAGTTGAATTGAATTACAGTAGCAAAGTGGAGTACGACATTTGCTCAACCATGCTTCTGCCATTTTCTTTGACTGTCCTGCCTAAGGCATGGTGATGCTAGCATTCATTTGATTAATGTCATTTTTTGAGCAAACATCATACTTAAAATGTGCATACTTTTTTTGGCATCCCATGTGTATACACAATTAATGCTCTCCCTACACACACACACACACACACACACACACACACACACACACACACACACTTAACTTTCAGTGGCTTTCAATCCTCTTAAGATATAAACAAAATCCCTGCATGGCCTCCACATCTTTGCATGCTCATGCCCCCAGCCTAATAGCTCTTTATCTCTGTATCATCTCTGCCATCCATCCACGCTGTCACCTTCCAGCTCCTGGAAGAGGCCATGCTTACTCCCATCAGGAGGATAATTCATCATTTTAGCCATTTTAAGGTGGGTAACTCAGTGGTATTTGAATACATTCAAATTGTGGTATAACCATCACCACTATTGAGTTCCAGAAATTTTTCACTATCCTGAAAGGAAATTTGTACTTGTTTTTTTTTTTTTTTTTGAGTTGGAGTCTCACTGCTCCCGGCCACTGCAACCTCGACCTGCTGGGCTCCAGCAATCCTTCTGCCTCAGCCTTCCAAGTAGCCGGAATTACAGGCATGCGCTACCATGCCCGGCTGATTTATTTATTTATTTATTTATTGTAGAGATGAGGTCTCGCTGCCCAGGCGGGTCTCGAACCCACGGGCTCAGGCAATCCACTCATCTCAGCCTCCCAAAGGTGCGGGATTACAGGCTGAGCCACCGGGCCCGGCTGGAAATTTGTACTTTTTAAATGGTAACTCCTCATTCACTCCTCATTCACTCCTATTTCCAGACCCTGGCCACCACTAATCTGATTTGTTTCTATGGATTTGCCTATTACTATCATTCCATATAGATGGGATCTCACAGCATGTGGCCTGTTCTGTTATTTCTTTAACTTGGCATACTATTTTCAAGGTTCATCCATGTTGTAGCATTTATTAGTACTTTCTTCTCTTTTATGGCTAAATACACCCTTTTATTTTATGGGTGTTGAGCACATTGTTATTTTGCTCAGAATGAGTTTCCATCCCTTTCTTCACCAAGCTGTCTCCTGCTTATCTTTCAACAGCCAGCTCAACAATTACTTCCTCAAAGAACTTCCAGAGACCCCAGCCTGGATGAAGTCATATGCTTTTTTAGGCCCAGCTTTCTCCTCTACATACCTCTTATCTTACTCTGCAGTTAAACCCTCATTTAGGAGTTATTTGATTAAAGACTGTCTCCCTAACGAAAATCTGAGATCCATGAGATAAGGAATCAAGTCTATGTTCATTCCATATTGTATTCCCAGTGGCTATTACAGGGCTTGGAATATAAATAAACTTTTGCCAAATAAATGTTGTTGAAATTATTTCCTACTAAGAAGTAAATAGTTGGCAGTAGCTTAATGTTCTTTCATTCCCAATGGTATTTTGAGTTTGAATAGAAATAGTGCTGTCACAGAGAAATGTCGTAGAGGAATTTCCCTGGCAGAGAAAAAAGGCAGGACTGTTTGGGGGAGGGACTTCTTCCTGCTTTTGAATTGCTTCACCCAAGGCCTAGTCCACCTGTAAGTTCAATTATCTGAGACACAATTTCATTTACTCAAAACGTGTCCTGCTTCCATTTCATCTGCCCTGAAATGCAGGCATATTTGGTTCTACTAAAATCCTTATTTCATTACCAAAAAACTAGTGATTTGCTATAAGTAATTATCTCTCATCCATCTTTCCTCTCCAATATTTGTAACATAAGCCTGATTGAAAAGTGATGGGTTTCTGTAATGTCCGCAACTGAAGAATGTTTTTCTCTGTAAATGGGATTGTAATTATATGTTGGAATGTAACCTTCATTAACTCAATGGCACCGTTTTTTCGAATCTTTTCCTGATATTTGTAATGGATTTAAAAGTAGTATTTCCTCTTTCATGCCCTTACTTTACCTCGTACATAAACCATATCTTTTGTGCAAGCGTTTGCAGTCTACACAATGCTGTCCTGTCTTTGAGTAATTATATCTGGAAAACTGCCAGTCATTATCTTCGTAAAGTGATGGCAAATTCTTCCCTAGTATTTACAGACAGATGACAATTAAATTGAGACCCTGATATAGTAAGAGCATAATTTATTTACTTGGTTGTGGCATTTTATTTAAATTTGTATAATTATTCATGAGAAAAAATTTTTCCAGAATGATAATTTTACACTACACATGAGCTGATTGAAATTTTTCTCAATTAGGCATCAGTTTAAGGGACATGTGCCAAATAAAGTATATCATTTGCATGTAGGGTCACTATTACTTTAGTTTTTGTTTATTGTCTAATTTATTATGTCAACCCCATGAAAATTAGATTTTTTTTTTTTTTGGTCCCAGGTATAGTCCTCAAATGATTCTTTTCTCCATGCAGTGAGGTTAGGGGACTAGATTTGAATAACTTTAATCCAAACCTTAGGCTATTCTCTGAAGGTTGAGCTATGAGTATCAATGTATCAAAGTGGTCCCTAGCTTCAAGGAGTGTCAGTAGTCTAATTAACTGCAATAATGTAGTAAATTAAAGAGTGATCATTCAGCCAAAGAGGGATTGAAGGTGGGAGAGCCTGAAGCAAACATGGGCAATTTAAGATCTCAATATTCAAGACTGACGCAGGTCATGGTATAGTCAGTTTAGTAATCAATTTCCAATTGTGTAGATGGCTATTGGAGTCTAATGTGGTGTATTTTTTAATGACATATAAAATATTTATTCTGATCATACTGTGGCATCTCATAAAGTTTATCTTTATGTGGATGGTAAGAGAGTGTGCTGGTCCAGTTAACATGATTGTACATTCAACTTGAGTTCTATATTTCTCATTTTATAAATTTAAAGATAGGGCCTGGTGTTGGGGCTCAGTTTATAATCCCAGCACTTCAGGAGGCAGAGGCAGGAGGATTGCTTGAGCCCAGGAATTTGAGCCTAACTTGGGCAAGATAGTGAGACCCTATCTCTACAAAACATAAAAAAGTAACTGAGTGTGGTGCAATGCACCTGTAGTCAGGAGGCTGAGGCAGAAGAATCTTCTTCGTCCAGGAGGGCAAAGGCTGTGGTGAGCTATAATGGTACCACTACCCTCCAGCCTGGGTGACAGAGTGAGACCCTAATTCAAAAACTAACAAATGAATAAATTTAAAGATTGTTCTGGTTTTATACATGTCTTTATGATGTTTGAGAGAAAGACAGGGATATATTCTAACTGGATCAACTTTGGAATATAGACCAGTTTAAATTTTTGAGCTTGCAGGATTGAGAACCAAGACCTAAGCAGTGATAAATTCCCCAATACAAAAACCAGCCCAGAGGTACCTTTCTACTGACAGTGGCCAGCTGACCCTACTGACACAGCACCCATCTCTCTTGCTATAGTTCTTCTTTGAATTTATTTTATTCTTTTAAAAAAATTTTATTTTAAGAATGTGGGGTACAATTCAAGGTTAGGTATACAAATGTTCATTATGCAGGTACCCTTGTTGCTGAGGTGTGTCCCCCTCCCCCAGCAGATTCCTACTACTGCCAACTCCACTCCTGCCCCCAGCAGTTTCTCACTTTTCTTTTCTTTTTTTTTTTTTTTTTTTTGAGTTGGAGTCTCACTCTGTCGCCCAGACTGGAGTGCAGTGGCCACTCCCGGCCACTGCAGCCTCAACCTGCTGGGCTCTGGCGATTCTTCCGCCTCAGTCTTCCGAGTAGCCGGAATTACAGGAGCGCACTACCACGCCGGGCTAGTTTTTTGATTTATTGTAGAGATGAGGTCTGGCCTGCCCTGGTGGGTCTCGAGCCCGCAGGCTCAGGCAATCCATTCACCTCAGCCTCCCAAAGGCATGGGCTTACAGGCTGAGCCACCGAGCCCGGCTCGTCAATCCTTTTCTTATAGTATTACAATAATTGTTGAAGGTCCACTTAAGAGTGAGAACATGGGATACTCAGCTCTTTGTTTCTGTGATAGATCACTCAGTATTACAGACCTTGAATTCATCCAAGTTGCTGCGAAGTTCATAATTTTGTCCTTTTTTATGGACAAAATGTTGCATAATGTTCTACTGTGTATATGTATCACATTTGTTTTATCCAGTCCTTTTTCGATGGGCAGCACGATTGGTTCCATGTTTTTGCTATTGTGAACAATGCTGCAATAAACATGCGTGTGCAGGTATCTTTTTCATAGAGTGATTTGAGTTCCTCCAGATATATTCCCAGTAGGGAGATGGCGGGGTCATACGGAAGGTTGATTTTTAGATCTTTTAGGAATCGCCAAACTGTTTCCCACAGAGGTTGTATTAGTTTACACTCCCACCAACAGTGTAGAAGTGTCCCCTTTTCCCCACATCCTCTCCAGCATCTGTTGTTTTTTGTTATTGATGATGGCCATCCTGACTGCAGTGTGGTTTTAATTGCATTTCTTTGATGACTAGTAAAGCTGAACATTTTTTATGTATCTGTTGTTGGTTGCTCGTATGTCTTTTTTGGAGAACTGTCTATTCACATATTTTGCCCACTTTGTAATGGGGCTGTTTTTTTCTTTTCGGCGCATTTGAGTTTCTTGTAGATCCTAGATGTTAGGCCTTTGTCAGACATACAGTTGGCAAATACTTTTTCCCAGTCCGTGGACTGTCTCTCTGCTCTTTTGATGGCTTCTTTGGCTTTGCAGAAGCTTGTCAGTTTGATGAGGTTCCACTTGTCTATCTTGTCTCTTATAGCATGGGCACTTGGGTTTTTGATCAGGAATTGGTTGCCAATTTCCATTTCCATAAAGAGTCTCCTGCATTTTCTAAGGTTTGAGGTGTTAGGTCTAGGTCTTTGATCCATTTAGAGTTGATTTTTGTGTATGGTAATAGGTAGGGGCCTTGTTTTAATCTTCTCCATGTGGTCAGTCAATCTTCCCAGCATCATTTACTGAATAGGTTCTCTTCTCCCCAGTGGTTGGTGGTGGAGGCTTTGTCGAAGATGAATTGGTTGAGAAATTGAGGTTTTGCTTCTGGACTCTCTATCCCATTCCATTGGTCTATATGCCTGTTCTTGTACCAACACTAGGCTGCTTTGATTAGTGTAGCTTTATAATAAAGTCTGAGAGTGTGATACCTCCCGCCTTTTTTTTTTTTTTGCTGAGGATTGTTTTGGCTATTCGTGGTCATTTATGTTTCCATATGAGTTCCTGTATTGTGGTTTCCAGGTCTGAGAAGAACGCAGCTGGTGATTAATGGGTATTGTGCTAAATATGTAGATTGCCTTGGGTAGGATGGACATCTTGACAAGGTAGATTCTTCCAATCCATGAACACGGAATGTTTTTCCATTTGTTTGTGTCATCTTTGCTTTCTTTGAGCAGTGTTTTGTAGTTTTTTTTGTTTTGTTTTGTTTTTTTGAGTTGGAGTCTCACTCTGTCACCCAGACTGGAGTGCAGTGGCCGCTCCCGGCCACCGCAGCCTCGACCTGCTGGATTCCAGCGATCCTTCTGCCTCAGCCTTCCAAGTAGCCAGAATTACAGGCATGCGCTACCATGCCCAGTTGATTTTTTTTTTTAATTGTAGAGATGAGGTCTCGCTGCCCAGGCGGGTCTCTAACCCACGGGCTCAGGCAATCCACTCACCTCAGCCTCCCAAAGGCGCGGGATTACAGGCTGAGCCACCGAGCCCGGCTTGTAGTTTTTATTGTAAAGGTCTTTCATGGTTCTGGTTAGGAAGATGCAAGGTATTTCATTTTTTTGTGGCTATTGTTCATTCTTTTTTTTTTTAGATTAGAAAATATAGTTAACTTAAAAAGTAAATTAGAGAGAATGAGAGAGAAAGAGGAGGTTAACCTCTCCAAGGTAGGAGAGGGGACCAAAGCTTAGGAAACACGGGCTGTAGTCATAGCTCAAAGAGTACATAGCCACACCAGAGTCTAGTAAGGCAATGGCTGAACGGCCTGGCAATAGCAGTGGCAATGGTCTATTTCATTCTTTTACAGTTTCTTTAAGGAGATGGAGAGTCCTAATAGGAATAAAAAGAGAAAACAACATACAAAAACAAAATAAAACAAAAGTGCTTTAGAATTAAAGGATCTATTCTTCCTGTCAATATTAAATGACATTAGACAAATGACATTTTTTTCTTAATTTCAATTTCCTTATATCTTTAAGCTAGAAATGCTACCCATCTTGTGGTTTACTCTGAATATCAAAATAAAACTGTTTTTAAAGTGTCAGCTTAATGTAGGACTGACATATATTAGCCCTCAATAATTCATCTGTGTGGGTTTCATTTTATTCTTAAGTAAAAAGTTGACAATTTGAAAGTTATAGCCAGTTATTTGGTTAGGAAAGGTATGATTATGGATTATATTCATAAAATCCAATGATTTTTTTGTTTTTAAGAAAAAAGTTACAAATGGGCACATACTGATCACTGGATATCCCCTCCTGTCTAGAGCTAGAAAATTACGGAGTTGTTGGTGTCTGTGACACAGCAGTTTAGACATGTATAAAAATGGCCTCAGAGTTGGGATGTGCACCAGGAATCTCCTGACACTGAGTATATGGGGGGAAAAATACACAAAAGCAAAAATAATCACATTCCCACATTCAATTCTGGAATATGGCTTTTAGATAAGCATATGCCATCTATTTCATATTTTGGTCTCCTCTTTAACATCGTTTTCTAGTTCTGTTCCTTGTGTAACAAGTTAACAGATTAACATCCTCCTAAGATGTCTGTCTTTTTTACTTTGGCCAATGTGCTATGGTTTTTAAGTCCTCTCTTAGCATATAACCCCAAACTTGGGAAAGAATCACTCATTTCCATCTACTGTAATAGGATAACCCATGAAAAGACCTATTTAGAGTTGCACATTAGGGAAAAAAAAAACAACTTTCATTTACTCAAAGTAGCCTTTCATGCCGACACAATTTTTTCCTGAAGGTAGAGAGCTCTTCAGTGTTGATGTTGGAAGAGTCTACAAGGGAGGTCTGTGGCTTTTATAATTATGAAGTATTTTAGTATAAACCCATGGGCAGATCCTAGCTAAATCTGCTTTGCAGAAAACTGTCTCCAGCCAAACAACCAATTTAAAGGTCAATGTAAATGCTAACATTATTAAGCAATAACAGTTGAAAGACATTCAGCTGAAGTGTAGAAGGACTGTTGGAGGTGAAAAAGAAAATGTTGTTTATGTGTGCTTTCTCCACTGCTTCCCAGAAAGGGTTTCCTGGGCTTCTTCCTTTTTTGCACTGGGGTTTCGCTGTTTCGCATTGTCTGGAAAGGCAAAAAAATGCAGATTTTTCAAAGTCAATACTTCCTTGAAATTTGGGTTTTTAAATTCCCTAATTGGGGCTCTAGGGAACTTGCAAGAAAGAACACCAGATTCCCTCATTACCTTAATGACTTCTCTGGGTTTCTGGGCATGGGCCTCATTATAGCTTGGGGTCTCTCTGGGGACTGTGCAGGTGCATTTTTGAAGTTCAGGTGGACAGTGTGGAAGCAATGTCTAGAGCACCCTCCAAGGAAGAGCACCGACTGCTACACTAATCTCCCTGTGCACACCATTAGAGCTGTTTCCTCTAATAAAAGCAGATTGAACATGTACTGAAGCAAATCATCAAACCACTGACTACAACTCCCGAATGTGAGGGAACATACCGTGAGTTATATATACGATGACGGTCCTTTGCTAATAACAATAAACAATCTTTCATCAAAACCCCTACACACACTCACGAAGGCTCTTAGGACTGTGCCCTCATTTCACATTGCTGCTGTTTTGATCTCTAGTTTCAGTACTCCCTCACCTCTGTGTGGAGTAACTCTGTGAGGTGGTATCTGTGTGTATATGTGTCTATGTATGCTCTTGAATATGTATATTTTTCTATTTGTCTATCTCTATCTATCATCTAACTATCTATCATCTCTATTTTTAGTACAGATTCCAAAGTAATTCTCTTATTGGTACATTCTCCCTGATCTTCTGAATTGAACTCAATATCATTCCCTCTCAAATTTTTTTTCTTCTTATGTTCCAGGTCTCAATATAGGATGCTGCCATTCACTCACTATGTTTGCCTTATTCCCTGTTCACTCTGCTAATCCCATTCATGATCATCCTATCTGTTTCCCGAGAAAACATTACATTGCATAGTTCATAGCCTTTGGGACCATTTAGTCATGAATTTATGTGATCGGGTTCATTTCTTCTTTGCTTGGTTTTGTCTGTCTCTTTCCACTAGAATATAAGCCCAAGAAGGCAGGGTTCTTCTCTGTGTTATTCCCTGCAGTGAACCTAGAATACTGCCTGAAATATAGTAGCTCCTCAATAAAAATTTATTAAGCGAATGAATAAATCAACAACTGTCCCACTTATGCTATAGCCCTAATATTTTGCAAGTCACTTTTTAAAATCCCTGCTGCTGCTGCCCTAGCTAGAGCCAAAATATTCCTCTTTTCTGTGACTGTAACAGCCTCCTACCAGATTTTCTTGCTCTGCTGTCTCACCTTTTTCTAAATCCTTATCTGCCTTACAGCCTGAGGTCTTTCTAAACCACAAATTGACTCCTGTCACTGGTGTGCTTAAAATCCTTAAATAGCTCCCCATCACAAACTGCTTTGAAACTTTTCCACAAAGGTTTCCCCTAATGGCAGAGGAAGGAATGGGCCTGGGGATACAACCTGAAGTTATCCATCACAAGCACAAATAGCTTAGGAACCTCATGATTTAGCTTACACATGTATGCAGATATTGCATTCTATTTCTTTAGTAACAAATATTTTAAATTACTCACCACTTTGCAAAAGCAATACTCCAGGAAGACATTTCTTGTTTATCCTGTGGTTTGGAGATATGGCCACACCAGGATATCAAAGTCTGAGAAATGCAAAAGCAGATCAAGGTCAGATAAATTAATCTAGTACTCAAGGCCCTTCAAAATCTGGTGCCTGATGATCTCTCCCACCTGACCCCTTGCCATTCTCTCACACCCACCTACCCTTACCTGACTCATCTCAATGCCAACCACCCCTCCAAGACTGCATTAGGTCTCCCTTTTCTGTTCTCCCTCGGGAGTCTGTATATTGTCTTCCTAAAACATGATCAACCCTCATGTTTATCTCTGTGTCTGCAGCATGAATCTCTAAACCCTTGAGGAAAGGAGATAGGAGATGTGCCTTGTTCATTATAACCCAAATCCAGCCCTGTGCCTGGTATATCTCAAGCACCCATGGAATGAATGAGTGAATGTATTCCTAATTATTCCAAGTAAGTACTCATTTAAAGACTTAAAGACCCTTATATCTGAGAATAAGTGATATTCTATTTCAGTAGCCTTTTCCATCTCTTATTCTTCCTTTCCCAATACATACATGTAAGATGAGAAATCCATTAAGGGTTGATTGTATTGCCCAAGGGTTGAAAACTGTGATACTGCCTGGGACCAATGCACTGATCCAAATTTACTAAGCGACATACAACGTTCAAAGAGCTAGCCTCTACCTTGGAATCCTGAAAGGGTTCTTGAAAATATAAAGACTCCCCAGCTTGAAGCAGCAATTGAAGAATAGATCATGGGTGACACATCCTTCCTAATCTGGAAGGCACCTGGGAATTAAATGTAATTTAAAGTCTTCAGAGGTAAGATGAGTCCATGTTTAAGGACAGTCAACCTAGTTGTTCCATTGTCATAGAGCATTACAGTTCATCTACCCATCTGTAACTTCTGTTTCTGACATTTCCTATAAAATGTTATTGGGATTGTAAAGTCTGATCAGCTGAGCTATTTGGATGATCTGGGGAAACTGTTTTAAGGTTTAGTATTTAATTTTTAAAAAAAGCAACACTTTTAGTGTTTAGCAATATTTTTTTTAAGTGGACTTAACTAGTGGGGCCCCTGTAACTTCAAAGCCTCCTAGTATTAATTTGGCTGAAATCGAACTTCCTCTGCATTTTATGGAATTTTCGGTCATGCATGACAGATGCTCAACAGGAAAGCTCTGCAGATGGAATCTTTTAACAGGAGGAAGCAGTTTACTCTTAATAAAAAGTCTGAATGAGGACCAGAGGGAGAATGAGGAGGAAAGGAAGCATCAGAAAGGGCTCTGGCTGCAAGGCCATCCTGGGGTTCCTGACAACATACAGCAATTGACAGAGGATTGAAGTTAAGCAACTGTGAGTCTCGTCCTCTGAGAGCTTACAGTCCCCAACCAACTGGCTTAAATTCATGATTAAACACCACTTGGCCAACTATACAAATATTGAACAACACCAAAATAAATTTCTTTATAGATTAAAAAATGCAAGCCAATAAAGTAAGAGTAAACCACTCCCTTCCACTGCAGTGTGGAATACAAATCAAGACACCTTCTTTATAAACAGCTAGCAATGGATTCTTCCTGAATCTACCCCTCACTGGCTGAGGTGTTTTTTCATTTATGGGCTATGATTCGGGAAATGTTTAATACATAGGATTCATTAATTAGAATGCGTGTTAATTTTGTTACGATGTTTCCAGTCAGTACAGCTTAAAAAGAAGGGTTGCATCTTTTATTAATTAGTCATAATGAATTCTTTATTTCTCCTGTTGGCAGAGACTAAAGCAGTCTGTTTGGTTATTGTTACACAGGTTGGTTTGCAAGCATTTCCTCTTAAGATTGCCAGGAGCAGCTGAGGTGGGGTCATAGCCATTCCTTCAGCCAGCACTGCCCATTTCCCAGACACACGTTTCTCCTTCCAACCCACAGGTGGAGACAGGAGAGGGGGTCTGGGAATGGGTTTCTCCCCCAACACAGCCAGAACACCATCGTTTGTCTGTTACATTTTCAGTTTTTATGTTACATTGCATTTATGCACCAACTACATTTTCAGATGATATTTTCTTAAAAGTGTTTTTATAGCTGAAAAGGTTTTGAAAAACTCCTCTTAATAAATAGAAAAATAGATGAATTGCTAGAAAGACAGACAGTGTACACAGAACATTGTTTTCTTTAAAAACTCTGCTTCTACTCTCAAGACTTTGAGAATTTAAACTCCTCCTTTACCAACACCCAAATGTATTAAAAGTATTTCTTCTTACTAAAAAAAAAGAATAATAACTCAGATATTCAGTGTCTGTCTACCGCTCTAAATTAGGCATTGTGATTAAATTAACTAAATTTATATGTACATTTCAGATGAATTAGGCTGAAAGTCTTTGTTTGTATCAATACTGTACAAGTGACTTGCACTAATTTATTTTGTGGAGGAAATTAAAACCTGTGACCATGACATGTAAATTCATAGGAATTAAATGCAAATGAATCCAGCCTTGTAGTCTTTTGTTTCAAGACTGAAATTATTGACTGACACCCAGTGTTGGGAAATCCATTTCCCAAACATTTTGATTGACAGGCAAGACAAAACGACAGCAGAGAGCTGGCTGACCATTAACAGCCATACTCCAAACACAGGCAAAGCTGATAGAAGCAGCTGCTCCATTTTTTTCTGCTTTCTGGAGAGAAGATAATCCCTTGCCTTCTATTTGCAGGATAATTATTTTAAGTACCTGTGGAATGAAGTTCTCACAACTTAAGGTGCCCCAACACTCCAGTTATTGACATAGTTATACAGGTAAAGCACCTGGAATAGGCTCTGAGGTCACCCCTTCCACACACCCGGCTGACCCCAGCCATCCACAGTCCTGCCAGAACCACCCTCCTGGCAAGGTGATCTTTTTTATTTGTAAAAATTCTAGCAAAGAATTCAACAGTTTTTTTTAAATTTTGATTGGCAATTTACATATATACGTACTTGAATGCTTACTCTTCATGATCGTGTTTTTTATATAATATGTGAATATTTTCCAGGAAACATTTCAACTTAAATTAACTCCTTGATGAATATGGATTTTATGTTCATTTCCTATGATTTCTTTTGTTCTAAATTTCTTTCTTCCCACCATTTATTTTTCTTCTTGGTTAAACTATCAAATGACTCTCCTGTTATTTTACATTTTGCTGATAAGCAGTTCCTGTAATTAATAACTTTATCTTTACATGTATGAGAAAAACAAATTTAATGCATTTTAATAAGGAGGTTGTAAGGACAAGGAGATATTTTATTGCCATGTTGATTTTGATAAGACTAGAAATAACCTGCTTGACTGGTGACCACATATAATAGTATTTGTATACACATTTTTGTTACTTTTGCTATCTGTACTTTAATATTTCTTATACATGTATTTCTGAATAGTTATACAATGCAGAATTATTTAACAATTAAATCTCATTGAATAACATGTTGGTTTTAAAGTCATTTCATCTTTATATCTGATTCTAATCTTGACTTTGTAGTTCTCAGCTGACCAAACTACAGAGCTGAGAATCAGAAGACATGGCTTTAAGACCCGCTTTTTCAAAAATTTGCTCTTGATTCAAGGAAAACATCCTGCTGGCTATTTTCTTTTCTATATGTGGAGGTGGGGCACAGGGGGAGTACCTAAAAATTCTCTCAAATCTTTAAATTCAGTATTCTACAATTGCAACTAATTCATTTTTTAAAGTCCTCTTTTTTAAAAAAATCTTGTTTTAAGGCTTTTAAAGTTGAAGATCCTTTTGAAATGTGAATAATCAAGTCTTCATTCACTTGGGGATAGGTTTTAGTACATTCAAAATGAAGGCTGAATAAAGCCTATTTCTTTGAAGTTAGTAAAGTGTGTGAGATCATGAAGAGTCCATAATGAAAGAGCTCTGTGAGGGGCATCTGAGTCGCCTCTATCTTAGCTCCTGACCATCCACATACTGACCTTGTGGTGTGGGTATATCTGTAATTTCATTCTGCAAGCGGAAAACTGTGTTTCACAGAGAGGTTAGTTGTCCTGGGCTGGGACATACAGGGTCACACAGCTAGAAAGGGCTAGACAAAAATCTTGATCTTCCAGACTATGGTGATTTTTGTTAGAAATCTTGTCCCCAGAACTGTTTCCTCAAGTCAAGGACAGAAAATGAATGGGGGTGAATACCCGATACTCCTCGGATGGGCTTGTCCTTCAACAGGGGGAGTGGATAGTTAGCTGGGTGCCAGTAAATCTCTACTAGACTGTGAGCTTTGAGGGGGAAGAGACTCTGTTTCATTGAATTGACCTCTTCCTGCTTTCACTGTATCCCTCAGCTTCCGTTTGTATTGCTGTGTGTATTCATTTATCCTTCAGGGCAGGAAAAAGATTTACAATTTTTGTAACCTCCAATAGTACCCAGCACTGTGCCCAGCTCACCAATTCTTTCTGATTCTGAGACTCTGTAGGCCCTCGGTTACCACTTGCTGATTGGTAACTCACCTAGGCTGACTCCAAGAAAAATGAGAGGTTTTTGTATCGAGGATCCTTGGATAAATTTCTTCTTTAGTGTTTTAGGCACATTTCTCCTCTTCTCCCAATCCCAATAGCCTCTTTTGAAAAGTATCAATGCTCAACTAATCCTTCAGGATTCCAGTCATCCTTTTTCATACAAAGGTCAAGACCCAGAGACTGTGGGCTTTAATTATGGTTTAAGGAAAAGATGCCTCACTTTGACAGTCTATCTCATTAGTGACCCTCTTCCTGGAAGATTTAAGCAGGTGTCCGAAAGCGAGTTCTATAGTGTTTAAATTCAGCTTCAAACACCATTAACAGCTCCCCCTCCAACACTCATCCCCTTCTTCAAAGGGCAAGGCTTAACCATTAAGTATATTTTATGCCATATAACGTGTGACTATTATACTGATGAGGGAAAGCAATACATTTATTGAAATAAGTTGTTCACCACAGTAAACCCTAGTGATAATTAAGCCAGAGCACAGAGATTATTCTTCCGAGCCTTTCGTCACAGCTTCAACAAATATCCTCTCTTTCAGAGTTTATTGTAAAAGGATTTACCTACATTTATAAGGATATCTTCTTTCATTTATTCTTTGGCAATTCTGAATATTAAATTTTCCTGGCATTTCTCTGTCTCTGTGTTCAGCAAGTTAAGACAGCATCAACATTGATTTCTGCCTCATGTTAGAGCAAACATATTTCTTTCTTTCTTTTTTTTTTCCACTAAAGAAATAAAATCTTCATGTGCTCTGCACATGGGTTAGGGGAAGAAACAATGGAGTGACTGTTCTAGTCTTGGTACTGCCTAACCTCGGAGGTAAGGACTGTTATTCTTTCAAGCACTGTCCTCTAGTGGGAAAATAAATATCAGCACTTACAGAACAGCATCGCTACTTGAGTACCAACGCTAAGTGCCTTCCACTAACCTACTCAGTACTTTTCCTGGGGAGGTACTGACCCTTTTAGCCATGTGAGTTAAAGTAACTCTTAGTAAGAAAATTTCTGACCTTTACCTAGCAGTGTGAGGGTACCAGAAATCACTGAACAGACAAAAGAATAAAGCCTGTAATACAGCATATGTCCCATGAACATCACGATAAATTGCAAAATCAAAAAAATGGACACAGTGCCTGTATTTTGAAAAAGTCATTATTTCAAAGGGAATACTGCCATTTTGACAAACAGGCTACTCTGAAATTAATTGCTATGTGAAGTATCATGTAAATTTTTTTGAATCTATATGCAACCGGCTATTTAATGAGACAGTTATAGCCATTCACATTCTCCAGATTATCATTTCTTAGTTGTACTTAGTGTAATGCCTGACTTTGAAATTATGAGTGAATAGTCAACAAGGTCTATCAGCTAAGATTTTGGGACACTAGATTCAGACAAACATGGGTTGAGCATTCATTGGTCAGTTGGTTTTTCTAAGCCTCCATTTGCTTTATTGTGAAATGGGAATCATAGCAGTGCCTTCATCAAAGAATTGATCATGAACCTATGAGATGATGCTTGAAAAATATTTAACACAGTGTCTAGCTGTTTACAAACACTAAATAAATATTAGGTATCCTTTTATATATTTTCTGTTGCCGAACACGGTGGCTCACACCTTTAATTCTAGCACTTTGGCCGAGACTGGAGGATTGCTTAAGCCCAGGAGTTCAAGACCAGCCTAGGCAATATAACGAGACCCTGAATCTACAAAATAATAATAATAAAAAAAAATTAGCTGTGACGCGTGCCTATGGTCCCAGCTACTCAGGATGAGGCAGAAAGATCTCCTGAACCCAAGAGGTCGAGGCTACCGTAAGCAGTGATCATACCACTGTACTCCAGCCTGGGCAACAAAGTTAAGACTCTGACTCAAAATAAACAAATACATACATAAGTAAAAACAAATAAATATTTGTGGGGATAATTTTTTTGACATGGCCTTGAGAAAACTCTCTATCCCCCAACCAAGCCCCAAATGATGATCTTCCAAAAGAGCATGTGGGAGATTCTTTTAAAAAATTTATTGCAGAGCTCATTTTATCAGTTCCTTTTACTACATATGAATATATTTGTGCTCATTGTGAATGCTCAGCTGGACTTACATTTCTAGTCTCTGTTGAATTTTTGTGTTTGACACCTCCTTAGGGAACAATTCCATATCAGGTGTCATTTCACATTAAGAAGCCAAATTTTGTGCCTGCTTATATACACTCAAGAGCACAAACGCAGCCAAGCTGACTGTTCCTGTTGTCATTTCCCAAAATAGTGATCCAATCTCCATGCCCAAAGGAGCATAAACCATAGACTTGTAAAAGCGATGCTCCTGGGAAACTAAGGTTGGGAGATGGTCTGAAAAATGCTCTTCCTTTTCATTGCTTTGTAGATTATGTCTAATGTCCTTCGAGGTTATAAAGTAGTTTGTAGCGCACCTCTTCCATCCTTCCATAAACCGGGCCAATTGCACAGCTGGAAATCTTTCTGTAAAACAAGGGCCGCTGGGGCTTCAGCATAGCCAAGTCCTTGATACAATCTTCACCTCTGCTTTTCTCTGAAAGGAGCCCTTGAGTCTCTATTGTTGCTCAGTGTCCTGTGAAAGGAGCTGAAACTCTTGCCACCTGATCCCAGTGTTTCATTACTGCCTGTTCCTGAGCTGTCAGTGAACACTTCCCTTCTCTTTCCCTTATAAACAAAGCTCAGATCTCCCTCAGGCTAGAGAAAGGGTGATGCTTGAGGTTAGAACAGGGCTCAAAAATCAACAGAAGAATCCAATTACTTTTTTGCAAGAGCAAACTCAGCACAAATTCTCCAAAGGTAGGGAAACAGACCTGTGCACACAGTGGGGAATATCCTAATAGCAAAAAGAAAGACAAAATGAGGCAAACAACTTCCAAATAGGCTTCTCATAACTAACATCCTGGTACAATATGGAGAAATGTCAGAGTTTAGGATTGCACTTATTAGAAGCTCCAAAGGAAAACGAAGAATTGGAAAGCCTACTTACAACTGTACAAATTCTTGTGAAAAAAAGGACTTCATATTTCTGGCTGGCACATTCATGGAAACTGAACTCATACTACCACGTGTTTTTATTTTTATTTTTTAAAGAAAGAATAGGCTATTACTTCAAACTTTCCTCAAGCAATTTATTAGACTAGTTGAGACTATTCTCAAAGGGTAATTTCTTCTCTTTGGGTAATATAGGCAAAACTATTCTAGCACAAAAATCTGCTTTGAGTCACATAGTTTGTATTGTTTTCTATAGAGCAAAATCAGTCATAAAGATTGGCAAAAGACTAGTTTTAAAGAATCAGGATGAGTCATTCATTAGAGATAACTTAAAAAGAGGAATAAGAGTAATGATTCTGATAGTCTTTTTTCAGAAGGTGACAAAATTAATTGTTAACAGCGTAGTGAACTTCATTCCCAGTCATTAGATTGTTTTCCTCACATTGACAGTTTATAATTAATTGTGTACACAGCAAGCATTTTCTCAATACATGTTGAGTACTGAAATTAAAGCAAGATGTTTTTGTTAGAGTGGATCAATAGGAGGGAAAACTCTCCTTCAAAAAATATCTTTTGAAGACAGATGGAGGATGATGAGTCATGTTGAATTATTTAAGAATGGAATTCACGCAAATGTCATGTGATGTTTTGGGTCCATTGAGAGAAAATGGATGTGAAAGATGTATTAACATATCTGTGAGTATAGACATAAAACCCAAAGTTCAACAAGTAACACTTCTCTACCTCATGAACCTCTATTGTCTCTCTGATAATAAATGTAGAGAGGAGCCAATAAACTGCAAATTTTATGACTATATTTTGGTGCTTGGGGCAGTCTCCTTATCAGATTACATCCTGCCTGTGAGTTAGCATAAGGAATTCCGGCATACAAAGTCATGCAGCAGGTGAACCCAAGTAAAATGTAACGTGGTTACCTATTTATAGAGAGTTCAGGTCTTGGTTGGCATCCCCTAAACTGGCCTTTATGATATTATAATAAAAATATAATAAGTAATGATATAGTAAAATGAGCATAGGATTTCACCAGATTTAGAAGTAGCTCCTATGGTTTATTTCTCTGAGTTCATCTGAAGCCACATGAAACTTTTGCTGGAAGATACTATTAGTGCATCAGGTTTCAGGAAGCCATTAAAGTGTACAGCCACAAATGCATCTTGCAGAAGTGACTCTAGGACACACAATTCAGGAGACATTATTCATTCAACCAGCAACTTATTGAATGCCTACTATGTGCCAGTCATTGCTCTCAGTTTCACAGATACTACAGTGAGTAAAACAAAAACAAATATCTCTGCCCTTATAGATTCATGTTATAGTATTGTTGTTGTTTAACTAAAATAGTCTCCCCTCCACAAACACATCCTTTTAGGTAACTTTCACACTATATTTTCAAACTATATTATGTATTTTAGGTAGGAATGCATTTGACTACAAGTAAGAGGAAAATTTGACCAATTGTAATTCAAACAAGTAGAGTTCTCTTTTTTTCATGTAGAATGAAGTCTGTGTATAGATTGTCAGGAGGCTTATCTTGTACAGCAGCCCAACTGTATCATGCGACTGTATTCAGGTTCTTTCTGTCTTAACACTGCCAGGAAGAGCATAATGATTGTTTTTCACAGTTACAGGAAGGTTGTTGAGCTCCTGGCAATAAGCTGGTACTCATATTAGGGAGAAAAAGAGACATGTGTGAAGCAGCTATGTCTATTCTTTATTTAAAGAGGAAAACAAAATTTTCACAAATACTGCATTAGCATACTTCCAATTATGTGTCACCGGCCCTAACTGTGCCACATGACTGCCCTCATCTGCTAGGCAGAATGAGAAAGTGAGTATATAGTATTTATAGCCTCAGTCGTGAAGGTAATAAAGAAAGAAAAGGGTCAGGAATTGGTGTTGAGTTAGCTAATCTATAGTGTAGATCATATTAATTACAAAAACAAAGCAAAGCAAAACAGAAAATCCAGTGCTATTTAAACATGAGACCGGTTGATTTTTACATCTGTTAATTTTCTTAATGAGTAGCTGAATGCATGAATGCCTTGTCAAAGTACACAATGTCCTGCAAAAGCCTGCATAATTGAATAAATGAGTGAATGACCTAATGCAACTGGCACAGGCGAAAGATTTTCTGAAACTCTACATGGACAATTGTTTTGACTATTTCCACTACTTCAGTGGAAATAGTCAACATGGTTTATTTCAGTGAAAATTATCAACACACCTGAATATAAACTTAATTATTATCAAAGTCTGCATGCTTTTAAAAATTCCACTCAATAATCATTGATTAAATAATGACCGTAAGCCAGCACTCCTCTATGCCTGAGAGAGTTGCAAAGAAGATTCCAGCAACACAAAGTAAATGCTCAGGAAGAAAAAGATAAGCAGAGTGTTGCATAGGGATACTACAGTGGGATATCTGATTCTATCTGGGAGAAATGGAAAAGGGAACTGTCAAGGTTCGAATAGGGAGGGAAAATGGATGGAGAGGAGAGGCGCAGGGAGAGAGGGCCGCATCAGCACTGGAGCTGGCAAGCTGGAGGTGCCGCACTGGCAACCCAGAGATCCAAGTAAATGCTAAGAATTGCAACACACAAAAAGGTTAAGAAGGAAAAGTTTATTTAAAAGTAAATTAGAGAGAGAAAGAGAAGGAAGAGAGAAGATTCACCTCCCCAAGGTGGGGGAGGGGGACAAAGCCAGGAAGCATGGCAACAGCCGTAGCTCAAAGAGCACATGGCCACACCAGAGTCTACCACGGTAATGGCCGCTGGTTGCTGGTGGTTGAGTCCTTTTAACCATTCCCCTAGATGGGGGAGATCATTAAGGTGATTGGGTGGTGGTCTGCTTCCATGTCTCATCACAAAGGGACAGACAAGCACATGTACTGATGATGTCAGGTGATGGATAGCAGGGTGGGCTAGTCACATGATTGCTGCCGCTTATTCAGTCACAAAGGGCTGATTAGGTTAACCCTGGGTGGGGGTGGGGGTGGATTCCTGTTAGAGACTTGTTAGACATTTGCAATTCACAAACTCGGACATTTGCAGCTCACAAACTCATGACTTTGGCTAACCAAAGGGTGATCTTTCATCTTCAGCCTTGACAAGGACCCTAAAAGTTTACTAGAGATTATTATGCTAAACCATGAATGGTTGGGCTGTCCTGGTTTTGCATTTGATGGAGATTTGCCAAGGGGGTTGGGATAGGCTACTGCTTGTTTTGCAGTAGAATGTCTGAATGACTTTTAATGGTTATGCTGAGGCAAAAAGACCATACCCTTTCAGGAACAGCACAGGAATACACATTATGTAAGAAAAACTTTGGTACAGCTGTGTGGCATTGTAAAAAGTTAATGGACTTTGCATACTTAAGTTTGCATCCCAATTTAGGTTCTTCCTTGTTGTGAGAGCTACTTACACTCCTGAATGTCTCAGTTTCTCATCTCTAAAATGAGGATAAAATACTGTGGCAGGATGCGACAAATGCTCCAATATATTTCTTGTATAATTGAGTGAATAAACACAGAAACATGTAGCTGGTTCAGGATCAACAGTTGGCCTCATGGCAATCACTAGCCCAACGAAAGAAGGAGGGGTTGACAGCAGTTAAAGGATATTTCCTTTTGAAAGGCAAGTTGCAACTTTAAAGACCCACCCGGAGCCAGGCAGGTTTTGTTTAAGAAAGGCCAAATGGCCCAAAGACTGGCTATTTCATAGAAATGGAAAAGAGTCTTATCTAAAACCCCCCTTCTGAAGTTGACAGTTTACAAGCCTGCAGTTCCTAGAAACCATTTGTTCTTTGAAAAATCTAATTTTGCTAAGTACAACCTTGTAAGATTCCAAAGGAAATATGTAATCACTCAACACGACCCTTCCTCCCTTACCTAAACACGGGTATAAAACACCACGTCTCCTGTTCTGGGGTGCTTGAGCTCGATTTGAATACATGAAATTCTCATCCCACTGTGCTGTGCTAGCCAACGTAATAAAGTGCCACTTCCTATAATAGTCTCGGTGTCACGATCTCTCTATTTTTCCTGCTACAATACCTTTACCTTCATTGTGGAGAATTTGGAGGACAAAGTGCAGTAATGTATGCCTGACATCAGCTACAGTTCCTGACACAAAGTATTGGATCTGTTATTGTTATTATTGCTGTTATTCTCATTATCATCATCATTATCAAGGTATTTTCTGAGGGCAATGGGAAACAAGGAAAGAAAGGTCAGCAGGTGTAGATCATGAAGGATGCATAGCAAAGTGTTATTCAGGTATTATAAAATATGGCCACACATGTCTCACAACCCTGTAGTCATACCCCTTTGCAATGTAACATTGCTGTTCCTTTCATCAGGAAGTGAAATCTGTTTGTCCAATGACTTGAATCTGGGCTGGTCTTGGGATTTGTTTTGACGAATAGAATATGGCAGAGGTGACATTGTGCAATTTATGAGCTGAAGCCTCCAGAGGCATTTCCAGCTTTCACTTTTACTGTCTTGAAATTCATCTTCTTCATGAGACATCCCAGTCAGCCTGCTGGAGAGTCCATGGGGAGGGGAACTGAGGCACCCCAACTGAAAGCCCTGGTCAACTGCCATTTGGGGCTAGCTAGTCCCTGGCTGAACTGTCACCTGACCACAAAACTAGCAAGTACCCCAGGGAGTAGGGACAAGCTGTTCCAGTTGATTCCTTCTTCAATTGTCAAACTCAGAATTGTGAGCAAATAATACATTATTGTTGTTTTAAGTTACTGAGTTTTGGGATGGCTGATTATGTGGCAATAAATATCTGAAAAAGAAGTTTCACAAGTTTTACTTTATATAGAGAAAAGAAAGAATGGTTGAAAGATTTTAAACTAGGTAATGATTTCCAAAGATTTTAATTTTAGTAATTTCACCTCAGTGCCCGCATATACTGAGTATGTTACTGAAAGCAAGTAGAGAAGGTAAACAATGTTAGGTAATAGTTAAGGATCTGGGAGATAACAGAACAGCAAGAACAAAGCTCCTTTCATCAGCTAGCAATCTCAGACACTGTGCTTGGCTTAGTGCTCTACAGAATCCTTCCTGAAATTCTAAATAATTTTTGAACAAGTAGCCCACAGTTTTACTTTGCACGACCCTAAAGAGGATATGACCGGTTCTAAAGAGGGAATTCACAGTAACTGAGTACAGGTTCAACATGTTAGGAGGTAAAAGGGATCTGACTCCATATGTTCTTGACTGTGGCAGCCTTGAATTGTATTGCCACAAGACACCCGGGGTTGTGAATATTTGGGTGACTCACTAGTAGTCAAGTTTTGATTACTCTGATGCTAAAATTAGGGGCGGTTCCACACAATAGAAACACCAAGAATAAAAAATGCATTTCCAATTTTCTCTACCCTAAAATATACCTGAGTGGCCTTGAATGAGTCAAGCTTCTCCAGTTTCCTCATTCATGAAATACAGTGATAATCCTGTCCCTACAGCTCACAGGATCGTGACAATTACGTGGACATGTGAATGAAGCACTTTAAATTCCCCGGGAAGGAATGCATTCAACTAAATAGAAGGCCTAAAAATAATTCTATTAACAACAGTAATCCTCATGCAGTGTTCTCAGCACAGGTCCTTGTGAGGTGGCTATGACTACCTGCTGTTCAGAATACACAAAATCAAAATGCCTGACATTTTTCTAAGAGATAAAGAGAAAATAGAAAGTAGATAAGCATTTGATTGGGTTGGATATGTGTTTACATGTTATAAACTCCTTTTTGTATTTACACAGACTTATAACTTAAACTTTTTGCATATGTTGATTCATTAGTCAGGCATCATCCTAGGTCTAGGAAAGAGGAACCAGTAGGAATTCCTGCCCTCAAGGAGCTCATTGTGTGAACACTTAAGATGGAAACAAACAACTAAAAGTAATGTGCCAGTATTAAAAAAAAAAAGTCATAAACCAAATGTTAGTGGAAAACAAACAATTTATAGTCCTGATGGAAAGGAGAATAAAGGTTTCTCTGAAGGAGTAACATTGAGTTGCTAGGAATTCACTGTGGCATGTCAAGAAGAAATAGAATCAACATGGAGTGAATTTTCAAGATTGGAAACTATGTCTAAAGTTTGAAAATAGGCCGGGCTCAGTGGCTCAGCCTGTAATCCCAGCACTTTGGGAGACTGAGGTGAGTGGATTGCCTGAGCCTGTGGTTTCGAGACCCACCTGGGCAACTTGGTGAGATCTCATCTCTACAATAAAATCAAAAATTAGCTGGGCGTGGTAGCGCGCGCCTGTAGTTCCAGCTACTTGGAAGGCTGAGGCGGAAGGATCGCCAGAGCCCAGCAGGTAGAGGCTGCGGTGGCTGGGAGTGGCCACTGCACTCCAGTCTGGGTGACAGAGTGAGACTCCAACTCAAAAAAAAAAAAAAGTCCAATGACACATTTGTATGGACTTTACCATTTACAATTTTTTTGTACAAATTATCTCATTTAAGCCTAATAACAACACTGTGAGGTGTGCTTTAATGTTATTCTCAATTTACAGATGAGGAAATTGGGGATTATCTGTAAAATGATGCTGGGCCAGTTGTTAACTTTCTTGCACCTTAAATTAGCCACAAGACAGAGTTTTGATCCCACAAATCCGAAATCTCATACACGTATTTAGACTACTTGACATCTTCATTTCACTGATGAATTTATTAAAGCTATGTCAAGCTTGTCTGGATGTCTGGAACTGTCCAAACAGCCATGTTATCTCACTGCCTCAGGATGCCAGTGACCTGGGTTTATGTCATGTTTAAACTCATTTTTTTGTGCCTGTGTCTTGGAAAGGGGCTGTTTCCCACACGAAGTGTTCACCAGGTGGCCATGTGGCACATTGACTAATGAGCCCTTTTCCCTTCCAGGGGTTCTCTGGTATGGCAGAGGCAGAGGTTTGACTTCCCTGACCCCTTCCTTCAATTGTACTGAGCTCTGGCTTTGAAATGAGGCACCTGTTAGTGCTCACATCACATGCTAAATCGGCAGCAGAGCAGGTTCCTAATGGACTCCTGGGCCTCTTCTGGAATCCGTCTCTCTCTGGTTTGCTAGCCACACCTATAAACTCTCTTGTCTTCCTTTCCACTTTTATTCTCTTCCTCCTTTTGTCACACACTCTAAGTGTTCACAGATGTCAAGTGTAGAAAAAGACACGTGGTGCTATTGCTTTAGTGCTGGTTCAAAGGTACTTCCTGAAGGAGATATGGCCCCTCACAGAGTTGTTTTGCAGGCCACTCATCCATATTTATCTCCGCCTAGTGCCGGTTCTTGATTCAAATAGCTTGACAACTTTCGAGCTGGCATGATGCCACCCAGGATATCAGTCAACGGGCTATCTAGCCATATCAAGTGCGGCTGTTAAGTCAGGAATCCTAGCCAGGAATTTCTAAGCTGCTGTTTGTGAAGAGGTTCTATGCATTTTGGCTGGGGAAAACTTCCAAAAATAAAAACTAGATACCATAGCCATTTGTTTGGACTTTGTAGAAGAGTTATTAGTCATTGGGGGGAAGGGAAAGGACAGCGGAGGAGACAGCATGAAATTAAATCTAATTAATCACTCTGATAAGCAGAGAGAGAACGGAGCCCATTCTTCCTAGAACACTTGTTGGAAATGTAGGAGATGGAGAAAAAAGCATTTAATCTTACCACATTGTATGTATTCCTACAGAAGTTGCAAAGCCCAGATGAAAATAAGTCCCAGAAAAGTAAATTTAAGGAGTGTGTACATACTTTCTCATAATTGAGATAGAAGAGGGTCAAAGTGAAGATGCTTGCTTTAATCATTGTCATTTACTTATTCCACATTATGTTTGCTAATTTAGACCTTCTTAATGGAAGAGCAAATCCACTATTCTTTGAAGTCTGAGCTGAGAGTGATTTTGAGGGTTGTAAGTTCTCTCACTGTGGGATGAGGGGTGTTGGTATACACTTTTATTAAACGAGTGGGCTTTTGAGTCAAACAAACTGGAGTATCTTACTGGAAAAGTAGGTTTTCTTTTCTGGGCCTGTTTCTTCATCTATTAAAAAGGGATACCAGCAATTCAACTTTATAAGATTATTGCGAAGAATAAACAAAAAACAAAAAGTTAGACAAAGAGATCCCTGGCACTAATACATTCTCAATAAATATTAATGAATATCAAATTGATCCACTATACATATGACTCACAGAGCACAGAAGTTTTTGTGTTTGTCTTGCCTAAATATTCTTATGGCTTTTTGTGATTGTTTTCTGTTTTCCTGGTTTCCCCAGTGGTGTGCTGAAGTCAGTTCATACTGACTTGTAAGAGCCAATTGCTACATTTTTTTTTTTTAACATTTTGAGATCTGGTTGTTAAATGTTGTCAATATGAAAAAAAATATATGTAATTAAGTTATATTTAAAATAAAGCTAATAAATGAATCTCTGTCTGTTAACCAAATAAAAATAACATAAGATCACTAAGTACCTCATGAAAGTATATGAAATAAGATGTATTTTGTACTAGTGAGTAAAAAGGTACTTTTGCTAACACAAAGGTTGATAAAGAATGAATTATATGAAAAAAACTAAGACCAAGATTGATAAACCCACTTGTAATTTTATATCTATTCAGTTGAATGTGTATAAATAATTGGACATAATCTAATTTACTTATAAACATTTTGAAACTGAAGCTGTCTCAATTTTAGTTTGAATGAGTAAAGGAATGTCTCTCTAATAAATAGAAGAGAGTTGAAATTTCAGATTATTTTTCTATTTAATTTCTCATAATAAATTAGAGTACAAGTGTGTAAGTAAGAGAGCTAATTACCATTCATCAACTTACATTTGATTGCATCTATTATTCTAACTGACTTATTATTGGGGTTCCTCAAGTTCTTTTCAATTTAGGCCTCTTGGGATTCTTTCTCCTTACAGCCCTTCCCCTCGCCATCAATCCAGAAAGAGTCAGAGGGAAGAGTTAGAAGAAAGGAAAACAGAGAATGATTTTCAATTTTCATTCTAACTAATCACTTATTTCTTTTTTCCTTCTTCTTTCTCTCTAAGCCATTAAGATACTCCTTCCAGTACTATAAGTACCCTTTTAAAAGTGTGGCATATGGCTAGGTGTGGTGGCTCATGATTGTTATCCTAGCTCTTTTTTTTTTTTTTTTTTGAGTTGGAGTCTCACTCTGTCGCCCAGACTGGAGTGTAGTGGCCGCTCCCGGCCACCGAAGCCTTGACCTGCTGGGCTCCAGCGATCCTTCCGCCTCAGCCTTCCGAGTAGCCGGAATTACAGGCATGCGCTACCATGCCCGGCTGATTTTTTGATTTATTGTGGAGGTGAGGTCTCGCTGCCCAGGCAGGTCTCGAACCCGTGGACTCAGGCAATCCACTCACCTCGGCCTCCCAAAGGTGCGGGATTACAGGCTAACCCACTGAGCCCGGCTTATCCTAGCTCTTTCAGAGACTGGGCAAGAGGATTGCTTGAGGCCAGGAGTTCAAGACCAGCCTGGGCAACATATCAAGATCCTCTTCTCTACAAAAAATAAGAAGAATAATTATCCAGCATGGTGGCATGTGCCCATAGCTCTAGCTACTCAGGAAACTGAGGTGGGAACATTGCCTGAGCCCAGGAGTTTGCAGTGAGCTATGATCGTAAACTGCACTCCAATCTGGGTGACTGAGCAAGACACTCTCTAAAAAAGAAAAAGTATGGCACGCATTTTGTACAACAATGCAGTTGAAGAATAAACGAGTAGAACTAAGATAGGCAAATGTCATTTAGATCCAAGTTGGTTAAAAAGAAAAAAAACACGTAAAATGACAGAAATATCAAGCAAATTTAACATGATAACAGGAGCTGTATAGTCTCATGATCCAACCACACTTCTCTTTGTTTCATGTGTCTATGGTTTGCTCACAACTTCATGAATCAAGATGCATATCATGTTTATAAAAACTTGAGCATGAAAAGCAGTTTCTGAAAGAGAATTCAGAAAACGGGGAATTTGGTATAATCAAAACTCAACTGGCTTCCAACACAGAAATTTTTTCATTACAGATTGAGAGAACATCCTTAATTGATAATCCCCCGGTGTTTACGGAATTAGAGCAAGGATAACCACTTGCACTTTACAGATGTTAATTATTCTGTTCTGATCTGATTAGAAAAGCATGTCTTCTTATAAACATGAGGATTACACAGCAGCCACTAAGTAGTCTCAATGGGATGTCCAGTGAAATGGAATAGAAAGAATGAAGGATTCTGTTATCATTTCTACTTGTTAAATTGCCATCACAATGGTTTTTGTTTGTTTGTTTGTTTTTGGTTTTTTTGCTTTGCACTAAAATGGATGAACTCAAATTGCTTCGAATAAGTCAGTCAGAATATTCTAAGCATAAAAACGAAATAACAAAAGCATCCCGTTGTTACAAATTCTCCCTCCATTTCATTCTGCTTAATTTTGTCTTACCACTTTCACCTTTAAAAAGACACACACACACACACACACACACACACACACACACACACACACACACACACACACACGTACACATCAGATGCTCCTGTCCTTTATGGATTGCTCTGGCTTCATTCTTATTTCCTGTCAATTCTCCTCTACTTTAAAATGAAGTTTCTGGCCCATTTAAAATGTAAATTTGGCTTCCTGTTTATTTTTATGCCTGCCATGTGGATTTAGTACAGCAACTCACAAGGAGGCACTCAAAGTTTTAGAAGAAAAATAGAGCGGGAAAAGCCCTTTAACGTTGTAGACAGCCCCTCTCACTTTGCTTGTAAATATACAAATAAAGCCATTTCATTTCCTCTCACCTCAAAAAATTCTGGTAAGGAAGACCATTGCCTACAAAGTTAATCAGATTTTTGCAATTAACCATTTCAAAACCTGAGTTGAGTCTATGTGCAGGGGAAGGAGCAGCTATAAGAAATCTGTGCTTCAAACTCATCATGTTTCCAGATCTGGTTTCCAGTCTCCTGCTCTTAACTGGCTTTCTCTAGTCCTCTAGTACAATTTCAGTGTTTCATTTTGTTTTAGAAAAGATTGCGCAGTAATATCATACTTAAATATAAAGGAAAAGAAAGCTACCTTAAAATATCTTTCATTGTTCTACTTTTTTTACTTAAAAGAACATATAAGAGAGAAAAAATTATTTATTTTTGATGTCACCCTTTAAAAAAACTCAATAATGCTTTAATAAAGAAGTTTAATTTATAAGATTTTTAGATAGCAAAAACATGAAACCAACTGTATTGCCCATGGAAAGAGGACTGGATTTTAAACAATGTGGTACATATACACGATGGAATATTATGTAACCATAAAGAAGGGCAAAATTATGAACTTTGCAGCAACTTGTATGAACTTACAGTCTATCTGAGTGATCCATTACAGAAACAAAGAACTGAGTACCACATGTTCTTACTCATAAGTGGACCCTGAACAATTATAATAATGCTATAAGAAAGGGATTGGCCTTGCCTTTGGGAGGCTGAGGTGAGTGGATTGCCTGAGCCCGTGGGTTCGAGACCCGCCTGGGCAGGCAAGACCTCATCTCTACAATAAATCAAAA